>NW_017729006.1:53074196-53077842 GCF_001723915.1 Gavialis gangeticus | reverse complement strand
GAGCTGTGTAGTATAAGGCTGGGCAAGGCTGGCCCTGCTCACTGCCACCACATGCTGCTCCAGGGACGTACACACTTTGGGGACTCAGAGAACCTCCCAACATACACCCCCCCCCACCCTCCACCATATACCCAAACACACCCACACCCTCTCACAGGCCTCACACATACTTACACACATCCTTACACATACCCCACCCCAACCACATATTCCACACCTACATCCCTCCACACCCACCCTCCCCCATACATCCCATCCACCATACCCACACCTCACACACACCGCCTTAACCCCCATACACACACACACAATATACAAGAGTAAGACTGTATTTTGAACTATTATGCAATTGCCTCTAGATACTATATGCAAGCATACATAAACCAGGACAAAAATATTTTTTTTAAATACATTTAAAATAAGTTATAGTAGATGTTTCTTCTTTTTAGTATATGATTTTTTTTTCTGGTTTCAAGTTGGCACCCCACCTTCCCAAAAGGAGTACTTCCAGGGCAAGGGGAGAGACTTCTGGTAGGAAAGGCCAGGGGTTAAGGGGCAGGACTTCAGGTCCCAAGTTGGTGGACAAAGGGTGGGCCTTGTGGCCCTTGACAGCTCGCCAAAACAAGTAGCCCTCCAGCCAAAATAATTGCTCACCCCTGATGGAGAGACTGAGAATTTAACTAGGTTAAACAACAGTTTTGGACACGTTCATGCAGGAAAGTCCCATCACTGGGTATTTTACATGAGAGTTGGGTGCAACTCTTGGCTGGCCATGTTATGCATTCCTTCATTCTAGACCAGGATATACATCTATTACAATAAGAAGTGGACAAACCAGTTCAGAAAAACAGATTGAGTCAAAATTAAATGAATGGATGAAAGTTATGTAAATTTTCCACATATCCTGGCTTCTTGGTTTCCACCAAATATTTGAAGTTAAGAAGAATTAGAAATATTAGAGACAATAGCTATCATTATACTTTCTTGGGAGCCAGCCAATGCAAAGGAAAAATAAACCCATACTCATGAAATTCCTAGTCAAAATTGCAAACTACAGAAGTTGGACAATAATCTGAAGTGAATAAAACCCCCAGATATTTTAAATGGAGTCATCTGTCAGAAAACACAACAAGAGGAATATATTAAGAAGTTGTGGTATTAGTTTAAATGGTTCTCTTTACCTATGAGCATAAACTAGGTCACCAGATTTAAAATCAGGAAAGATTTTCCCCCAGTTCAGATTGGCAGAAACTTTACAAAAGTTTCGCCTCTGCATACCATGGAGTGTGGCTTGCCTGCTGGGACTGTGCATCTTATCTGTTTACTTTCCTGCCACTGCAGGAGTCATTGGCAGCAACGGTACCTTGATCTCTCCTGTTCTCATGACTGGCATGCACCACGTAAGTATCCTGAGGACTGAAAGATAAGGGTGCGTGATATTCAGAAGGTCAAGCTGGGTGACGTGATGGTTCCTTCTGCCTGTAAACTCTCTGCAATTATGAGAAGACTGTTTTGTTGGGAAACCAGTTTATCTGTGTAACACTATTCTGATCTTCTCATACAAGCATCAACTTTTCTCAGTCTTGTTAAGTTTACAGAAATGGACAGTATCCTTACCTAAGATAACTTCCTGTCTTACTACTAAAATATTGAAAAATCAAAATGAAAAGGCATACAGGGTGTAGGCCTTGGTCTCCACTTTCTTTTCTATACTGAGGAACTATGAATATTACTGTTGTTAGACATAGTAACTTATGTGTAGGTAGGTTAGATATTTGACTACCTAAACTGTAAACATGTTGGCCCACAAATAGTGGTTGTACTTGCAGTTATATCATAGATTTTCATAAGTGCCATTTTTGCTTCAGAAGTAAAAAAAAAATTAAAGAGATTTTATTTGGTCTTTCAAAAAAAATCACCTTCTGGCAGGTACCAAAACTAAACAAATATGGGTGCATCTACATGAGTTGTTTTACTGCACAGTAGAGCAAATTACCGCATAGTAAGCATCACTGCTTACACATGCAGACCCTCACTGCCCAGTAATTTGCTGTGCTCAGCAGCTAATTTGCTATCTGCAAATGCAAGTAGCACATTAACTGCCAAATAATTACTGTACAGTAAGGCATGTGTAGATAGCTGACTGGGAGCAAATTTGCCCCCAGTCAGTCAGTCAGCCAGGCAGCAGGGGGCGGGAGATTCCTCCCTGCCCCTGGGAGCTGCCTGTTGCCAGGGCAGGCTCAACTACCAGAGCCCAGGAGGGGAACCATGTCCCCCTGCCCCAGCAGCAGGGAACTCCCAGCCCCCACTCCATGATTACAGAGCTGGGGCTTGGAACTCCCTGCACAAAGAGAGTTCTCCACCAAGCCTGGAGCTGACTAGGACTCCCTCCAGACTGGGACAGTTTCCAGTCAGCCTCAGGCTGTGTGAGGGGACCTGCACATGCAGCCTGGAGCAAGATGGGGACTGTACATATTTCCCTGCACTGCCTGGGGCTGGCTGGGAACTGTCCCAGTCTGGGGCAGGTCCGAGCCCCACAGCTTTTTCCCAGACCTATACCCTGATCAGGTGATTGAGGCATGGGGCTTGGAAAGAGCTGCAGGGGAGAAGCAGGTCCCAGCCCTCTGGCCTGATGCACCTATGGGGCAGCTAGCAGCAAGCACCCAACCTGGGTAGGGGCTAGCAGCAAGCCCCCACCATGCTGCTAGCTGCCTCACTGGTGGATCAGATTAGGGAGCTAGGAACTGCCCCTCCCCCACAGCTCTTTCCAAGCCCTCTACTGCCAATCTGGGAGCCAAGGCTGGGAGGTCCCTGCTGCCAGGGTGGGGGGACATTGTCCTTCCACTGGAGCCAGCTGCAGCAAGCATCTCTAGGGAGCAGGGAGCAATGTTTCAGCCCCTGCCAGGAGACAGCTGTCCCCTGGCCCTGTACTCGCTGCCAAACCTTGAGCTAGCACCCAGGGGGAGCCTAGAGTTGCCCCTGGCTGCTGCAGGGGGGCAGAGAAGGGTGGGAGCAAATCTGTTCCCAGATGTATGCATATGTAGATGCCTGCCCAGGTTGGGTTTACTCCAGAGTAAATTACTCTGGAATAAACCCATCCCACAGCATTTGAACATGTAGATGCACCCTATAAGTACAAAAAAATTACCAGGATTTCAGAACATGCTGAGTGCCTGAATGTAAGGCCTAACATTAAAAATCTCTTCAATATTAATTATAATGGATATAGTCAATTCCCATTTTTTAAATCAATCAAGTACCATTATTTATATAGTGTGATTTGATTTTGTTACAAAATTTGGATCCTGGTTACAATCCTAGCAAACACTGTGCAAGGCATCAGCATTAATTAATCAGGTGATGTATTTGTGGGAAGACAGGTGGTGATAATTAAGTTTTGGCAGGGACTGAGGTCTCCCAGGTGAAATAATCACCCATGTGATACATGGATTTGACGATGTGATATCCCCATGTTGGGGTGGAAAGGAAACTCAGTCTCTATCTGGGAAGTGTTTAACAATCCCATATTACTGGACTTCTGCTCATCATTCAAAAGAGCCACAAAGAATTTTTTCCTCCATGAATGTTTTATTTTCCTTTGTTTTATTCCCCCCCCCCCCCCCCTGCTTCCTCTGAAGCACTGGAC
>NW_017729006.1:53054052-53069196 GCF_001723915.1 Gavialis gangeticus | reverse complement strand
GTGTGATTTGATTTTGTTACAAAATTTGGATCCTGGTTACAATCCTAGCAAACACTGTGCAAGGCATCAGCATTAATTAATCAGGTGATGTATTTGTGGGAAGACAGGTGGTGATAATTAAGTTTTGGCAGGGACTGAGGTCTCCCAGGTGAAATAATCACCCATGTGATACATGGATTTGACGATGTGATATCCCCATGTTGGGGTGGAAAGGAAACTCAGTCTCTATCTGGGAAGTGTTTAACAATCCCATATTACTGGACTTCTGCTCATCATTCAAAAGAGCCACAAAGAATTTTTTCCTCCATGAATGTTTTATTTTCCTTTGTTTTATTCCCCCCCCCCACCCCCTGCTTCCTCTGAAGCACTGGACATTGCCCATGGCTAGAAGTGGGAGTTTGGGTAGGGGGCACTGCTGTGACTAGCTGGAGAACCTTAATGTCATACCAAAATAGTCAAAGGTGGAATGTTTTTGTACCTGTGTTAGTCCAGGAAACATATGAGAGGCAAGGCATTTTTGTGCTATTCTTTCTTAGAATAATTGTACAATTGGGAAAGAAATTTGACAAGCTTTTGGGCATAAACCACCCTTCTTAAGGTCACCTGAGACTTTCAGCTCAGACCTGAAGAAGGGTGTTTTGTGCCCAAAAGCCTGTCAAATTTGTTTCCCAGCTATACAACTGGTCCAATAAAAGATAACACTGAAAAAAGTATTGTTTCTAAAATAGTCAACCAGTGTAAATTACTCACTAAATTTGTAGGAGGCAAATTTTGTACAATTTTTTTACTGTAGGAGACAAATTTTTTTTATTATATTTACTCATAATACAAAATTCTTCCATTTGACTTTCATTAAAGGTGTGTGTGTGTTTATCTGCAACACACACACTTATAGACTAAAGCACAAATCTAGATCTGTATATCTATACAGACAGACAGTTAGATAACCTGTGCTTTAGTCTAGGAAGAATTCAGGTCACATTAAACTGTAAAGCCTCCAATGGCAGCTAGAGTAACTACTATGATCTGTGTTCAATGCCATAGCAAGGAAGTTTAGCATCCAGAGCAAGCCCGTAGCAGCAGTCCAACCCTTGTCCCACACATAGATCTGGGGAGCACATGCCCCCCATGCTTGCCCAGGGATGCACACAGTGGTGGGAGGCACCCTGCTGCCTCCCTGGTGCCTTCTCCCCCGCAACCCGACAAGCTGCTCGTGGCTCTGTCTCATGCTCTGCCCCAGCTGCGTAGTGCCTGCCCCAGTCCCAGCCCCTCTTCTTCCTCAGCAGGGGCCTCGATCTGCACCCCCCCATGCCCCTTCCCTCTCTCCATTCCTCCCCCCCGCAACAGACTCACCAGTTAGACACTGTTCTTCAAGCTGCCAAGCTGACTGCATGCATGGTGCAGCTGCATGCATGCACGCAGCATTTATCGGTGACCTTATCAGCCACATCAGCCACATTTTTTAAAACTATTAATAACAAAGTATCAACTCGCAACTTACCTGTTGGCACCCTTTTGCTTCAGTGCCCAGGATGGTCACCCCACTCACCCCTCCCTTGCTATAGTACTGTCTGTGTTTTCTTCAGAATCATCTGTTATGTGTGGGGACTGGGAGATGAAACATTTTAATTTTTCCAGTGAACAGGAAAGATGATCATTTTTACTTCCTGACGTTTTGGCCCCGGTTTTCAATTATACCAAGGCCCCTTTAAACCATTTTAGCAATGTAGGCAACTGTTGATCCTCTGAATCATGGTGTACAACTGTACATTTACGAGATCTAAGTCAGATGCCTGATTAATCTGCTGGTGCCTGACAAGCCCAATTTGAGAGCAACACAGCTTGTTACAAGTTTCACAGATCCATATGTTGTGCAAGTTGGAGTCCAAGTTTATTGCATGCTGCTTTCTTCTTTCTCACTTTGGTTCCATCCTCTGGATCAAAGTCACTTCATGCTGAACTGCACCCAGTGCCAGATGTTCCCTCCAGATTGGATGGGATTCTCCATGTGCCTCCCAGCTTTCTACACTAATGTTGAATGACTTCATATATTTTTTGCACACACTGTGACACTGCCCTAGAGGGAAACCCTGCTTTCTAGAGCCATCTTGAATCTCACTATACATAATATTCTTGGGGATATGGTCTTCTCCCATACTCCTGATGGCTGATCCATCACACTTTTTCTTCCTGAAAGTGGTTTGTAAGCATGTCAGTCCTATGCACTCCAATACCTTTGGTTTTGATATTCTGTCTTCCCACTTTATTTTCAGGATCTTACACAGACATCTCATGCTCAAGTCTCTTGATATGCCAAGCATATGTAGTCCACTTTTTTTATCCATAAGGCAGTGGTAGGAGCATGTCTCATAGATTAGTATCTTCACCTTAGCTGATAGTTTGCTGTTATTCCATGCATGTTTCTGTAATAGCCCAAAATTCTTAGCTGCTTTTCTGATTCCGTTAGTCAATTCAGTCTGAAGGTCAAGATTGCTGCTGATTGTAAAACCCAAGTAGCAAAAACTGGGCACATCTGCATGTGACACTGTGTTGCTGTAGCAACATGCTACATCACCGTAGCATCAGTGGATACAAACCATGATACTGAAGCTACATCACTGTAGTGACGAGCTACCTCATTATAGTGTCACTGTGGTGACATAACTGCTAAAAATAATTGTGCATCACTGGGGATGGTGCAGTAACAGCTGTTACTGTGCCATCATTTAGTACTTCCTAAAGCAAGTACTAAATGATGGCACACTAACAAATGCACAATGGGCTAGATGTGTAGACCACCACATTGACACCATGGAGTGGTGACACTTCAATGACACTAAGACATTTATCCTCCAAAGTAGTGTAAGGTATTGGTTCTTTCTTTCCTTGGTACATGATCACCCTCTTCCTGAAATTAATTGCCATCCCTAAACTGTTGCATGATTCAGAAAATCTGTCCAAGGCATTTTTCAGGGAAGACCAAGGCCATGTCATCTGCAAACAGGAAATCTCAAAAACAGTTCTTTCACCTTGGTTTTCACTCTAAACCTTGCAATGTTGAACAAACCTCATCTAATCTAGTTCAGAGATCAATGGTATCATTGCTGTTCTTGAATACATGAAGAAGCAGGAATGAAAAGTAGATGTTAAAAAGCACAGGGGCTAAGATTTACCCCTATCTCACCCCATTGTTGATGTCAAAGGTTTATGATTCCTTGTTTTCATACACTCCAGTTTCCTTCATAACTTGATGTAATGAGTAAATTATGTTCAAAAGTTTGGGGGAACAACCCAGTTTCTTCAGAACAGTAAAAAAGCCCTGTCCGCTGGCTGCATCAAGGGCCTTTGTCATATCAATGAAGGCTATGTGCAGTGGTATGGATATTTCTCTACACTTCCCTTGCAGCTGCTTGACTGAAAAGTATCAAGTCAATGGTGAAGTGCCCCAAGCAAAAACTTTGTTGACTTTCAAGATGGATTCTTTCACCTAGAAATCGCAGCTTAGGGAACATGATGTGAGTGACAATTTTTCCAATGATGTTCAAAAGAGAGACACCTCTGTAGCTGTCATAGTGGCTTCTATCCCCTTTGTTTTAGCATAATTGTCCAAACCAAGCATCTTGACATCTTGTGGTACCACCTCTTTTTTCCAACAGAGCAGTATAACTTCATGAAGTTTTCAAAATAATTTGTCATTGGCACATTTGTAGATTTCAGCAGGCAAACAGTCGTTGTCAGATGCCTTGTTCCCACGAATTAATTTAATAGCTTTCTGCAAATCTTCTAATGTAGGCTCGTTGTCTAAATTCATCATAACTTTGTATGGTGGTAGTCCTTCTTGCTCTTTGCATTTGATTTCAGTCTCACTGAACTATATAATTCCATAGTATTCAATTCAATGCTCACGTTGTTTTTGTTTAGCAGTTAATGACATTTCTGTTTAAGTCTTTCAGCAGACCTTTTTTCTTCTTGACTGGAGCAATTCCTTGTTTGATGCCTTCATACATTCCACAGTTATCACCTGTGTCAGCTGCTTTGTGAATGTCATCACAGAGTTTCAGCCAAACTTTTAGCAGTGTAAAGTAGCCTTAACATGGCTTTAAATTATTTTCCATTGAAGGCCCTCTTACACTTCCAAACAAGTAAAAAGAGGCCCAAGTAGAACTGAAAATTTAGGCTTCAATTTTGAAAGATGAGATTGCCACATATAGTACAATACTAAACCTAGTCTACTGTATTGCAATAACCACAAGCTACACAAAAGCTCTAAACAAAGCTTAAAAATCATATGCTAAACAAAATGAAGTGAACTTTCATAAACTACATGTCATTAACTGCTGCATCATGTTGTCTTTATTGTATAACAGGTTTAGCTGCTTTAATTGCAAGGGATTCTACATAGATTTGCAAATGTGCTTTTCCCTTTATTGAACACTAGCCAGCATAAGAATGGGAACACTGCAGCAATGCTATGCTAGCAATACTTCCTAATAATGCTTTAAAACAGGGGTGGCCAACCTGTTGTACAAGTGGCACAAGCAGCCTCCATGTGTGGCATGTGACAGATCAAGGAAGGGGCAGGCAGTACAGCTGCAGACAGGCGAGAAAGGAGAAGGCAGAGCAGCAGAGCAAGCAGGGAGCATTGGGCAGAAAGCAGAAAAAAGAGCAGGGGATTAGACACAGTGCATAGAGAATGGAGTAACAGAGCAGAAGATCAGGCAAGGAGAGAGGATCAAAGCAGCACTCAGGGAGGGCACAAACCTAATCTGTGGCATACCTGCCAAAAAAGTTGCCCCCCACTGCCTTAAAAGTTCTGTAGGGAATACTTTGTAACCACAGAAGGAACTATAAAAGAGTAAAATTAAATTCATATTTCAAAGTTGCTATTTGGCAAGAATAGACAAATTAATGCCACTACAGGAGAGAAAGGAAAGTGTGATGTTCATATGTAAGTAATCATTATAGAGAACCAACTTTATCCAACAGGCAGCAAAGTGGTCTTCAGCACCAATAGCACTTTGGTTAGCTGGTATTTATTCTGAAGGAGGCATTAACTACTGAATTAGCATCAATTTCTGAAGTGATTTTCTTAGAAGTTTTCTTTCCAAATCTGGTCTCACAGCATTCAGAGTTCTAGCAAAGGAACATAAAGAATGTTACACAGGGGCATAAAGGGAATATAATACTGGATTTTTTTTTTTTCAGTTTCAAAAGCAGACTACAAAGAAGCCTCTAGGAAAAGAGGAGCGGGAGCCTGGACAGAGATATGCCGTGATGGAGTTCAGAGTCTTTGTCTCATGCTGGGGCAACAATCAACAATATTGCTGCATTGCCTTAAAAAAAATCAGGCTTACACGTTCCAAAGGAGTATTTTATGATCATGTCTAACGGACAGCGTTCAGCTGGAATTTGGCACCAGAGAGAACGGGAGTGTTCCAGCTCCTGGTGAGTGATGGAAGAGTTCTGCGTGGGAAGAACTTGGACTGCCTAATAAGCCTCTAGGAAAAGAGGAGTGGGAGCCTGGGCAGAGATATGCCTTTTATTTCCTATAAAGTATTTGTCTTCGAGGAGACAAAAATCCATCTGCAGATTGACTCAGCCTGAAGCAGTGGGTTTTGGATGAGAGGAGTCACAGACCTTACATTTTCCTTGCCAGAAACCTGGCATTTCCATGATAGCTTGGTTCATTGCAGCAAACTTTGCTGAGTTCACACACTTTTGCCCTCCAAACTCCATGCTCTTTACATAGATGCATTTGTAACAGTATCCCCCACCACATATACACACGCACACCAGTGAAATGGCTTGAATTAGCGCCTTCAGGATTCAAAAGACTCTCTGCCACACCCATTAGCAGGCAACGGTAGGCTTTTATCTTCTTCTATGGAGTCAGCTCTAGAAGGGAACAAAAATCTAAAAAACTCATCCCCAGTGCCTGAGTACTGTCAGCAACATTTCTTTCTACTTTATTTCTTATTTTTCCTATTTTTCTTTTTTTTTTAAATAAATCAGGGCATCTATTTTTATTGATAATTATCTTCATTAGAAATGTGCATAGCAATGCCACTAAAAAATATGGACATTATTATGCTCTTTGTGGCACTGTAAGAACTTCCAAAAGGCACCTACTTTGTTGCCAGTCTAGCTAAATTATATTACATTAACATTTTGCATCTGGGAATTGAAAGACTGAGAACCAGGGAAGTAAGAGACAGGTGATGCATAATGAGTAAAAAAAACAACGTTACAACTGTCTGACCAAAAGAAAATGATGGAAATGTTTGCATTTAGAAATTCTCTGTCCTACATTTAGTTATATTTCTTTGGAAAGCAAACTTTTCTACATCTTGCTGAACTGTGAGTAAGAGGAGGGACACGGTTATAAAATATGGCTGAGGCTAAATTTAGTTTATTCTATAATATTTGTAACTAGGTTAATATGCCTTATAATGTTGGGTTTTTGCTTCTATTAGTAGTATTAATGTTGTTAATTCTTACATGTTCTAAAAGAAATTACACAACATGAAATATCTTCCAAAAAGGGCTTGACTACACTATCACTAGGAGGTTTTTTAAGGATTTTGCTCCAGGACTAATATAATCAACACTGTTTTGTAAGACTTAACAATGGCTATTATCAGAATGAAGCAAGAAACCTCCTTTTGAACTGCACGTTTATCCATAGGCAAAACAAATGACATAAAGTCTCGTTCCTGAAACTTCAATGTTATTCCTATTTTAGCTGGCAAGCCTTTTGCTCTTCCATGCCAGTGACAGTTCTCTAGGTCTTGGTGAAGTGTTGAAATTGCACATTCAGGTACAAAGGTAAAGACTTAATTCAGGCATATGACTATTGAACAACCTTTATCCCAGAGGACTTATGAAAAGACACTTCTTTATCAAGGCCTGATTATCATTTGCATCATTTTACCCATGTAAATAAGCTCTAAAATGGGCATGGGCTCTTAATGCTGCCACAGCAGTGCTCAGGTACTTACTAAATAAGAATCAGGTCTTTAGGTCCCCAAACTGGAAATAGTTAACAGTGTACATCAATCTAGAAAACAAAACTATAAATGTAATGGTATGAAATTAAGAGTTCAATATTTGTAATGCCTTCTAGTTACATATTCTCTATTTTCCCCCAGAACATGCCTAAATAAAACCTCAATTAAAAAAATCATGCTGCTCTATTCTGTAACCAGCTCAGTTACCCTCAGCAGATCACCTTTTAAACACCTGAGTGAGGAACAAATTGAACCTAATCAGTTAATCCTAATTACAACCTTTGCTCCCTCATGTTCTCTTTAATGAAACTTTGCAGAGGGCACGCCTGACTAAACACAAAGACACAGTGAACTAAATTCCTGCCAGTAGGTTTCAGCCTTTGTGTAATGAATCTCACAGAGCAGTGATCTACTGTTCAAAATCCCCCCAGTAAGCAACTCTTGTGCATATGGGTTCTAATGATTCAATCAAGCCATCTTTCCTTGATAAAACTAGCTGCAGTCCACAGTCACTGAACCATCTTCCCAAACTTGTGTCTTGTAAATAATAACAATTTATTATAGACATAAGACATACACCTTGTTTTTGACAAGCAGAATGAAGGGGGAGGAAGTTTATCCTTTTTGTAGAAAGTAATGAGTAGCAGAAGCTAGGGAATAGAGCATGCTCATTGTTCTGTTCTCTGAAGACTGCATTCAGACTTATGTTCACTTTTGCTTGGCAGAAGCTTAAGCATTAGAAACTGCTGTTACCATATTTCACAGAATCATAGGAAGTGAGGGCTGAACGGGACTTCAGCAAGTCATCCAGTCCAACCCCTGCTCAAAGCAGGACTATCCCTTTGGCAAAGCCAGGACTGTGACACAGCTGCCTCCCTTATTGCCCTCCTTGAGGCGAACTGTTCCTTGCTGAGACTCTTGTCTGCCATGACTGGATGAAAAATAATCAGTAGAATTCTTCCTCCATGAGAGATGATAGCTCACCCAGCCTGGGCGTATCCCTTGTTAGAATTATAATAACCCTGGATGCCAGTTGGCATGACCCTTATGAGGTCCAAATTGGGAGCTCCTCCACCCCTACACTCCCACCACAGGCCTCTGTATGGTTTCACAGTCCTGCCAGACTTGGGCTCTTTTTGTCTTGTTGATCACTCTCCAACCATCATGCTAACCTGGAGCATCTCAGCAGTAACTCCGTAAACTCATACTGGGAATTCCTGACTCCATCTCTTACAAAAATAAGGAAACATGGGTGGTCAGGCTGCCTCTCACACTCTTCCAGTGCGTGTGCCATCATCAAAGAGCACCTCTCATCAGTTCCAATGGCCTTTTATCTCTGCCCCAAAGCACATCCAGCCAGTTAGCATCGGGGCTCGCCTCCCAGATGTAGCTCATACCCTCTATGGGAGGAACACCCACCTAGTATGAGTTGGGGTTGGGACTCTTCTCTGGGGCATGATACTCCCCAGGGCTCAGCATACAAGCCAAGCCACTTCCAGCCAGGTCCTTTCGCACTGGCGGCCGGGGTTTCCTGGATGGGACTTCCATTTTGTGGCACACTAGCCATGAGTCCTATGACATGGCACCTAGTGCTGCAGTCACATTGCCTAGTGCTCCAGCCACATCACCCTTCGCTGTCACGTAGGTAAGGGAGAAGGGGCAAGTAGGATCTTCTCCTTCCTAAACTTCCTCACCCTGCTACAGTCCCCAACTAGATCATCCCAGCCAAGGTTTTGTCTAGCCAGGTCTTAAAAACCTCCAAGGACGGAGATTCCACCACCTCTCTGGGTAACCCTTTCCAGTGCTTTACTACCCGCATAGTGAGAAAGTGTTTCCTAATATCTAACCGAAACTTCCCTTGCTGCAACTTGTGACCATTGCTCCTTGTTTGGTCATCTGCCACCACTGAGAACCATCTAGCTCCATCTTATTTTTCCTTTTTCTCCAAATTAAGGGAAGGAGAGAGAGAAGAGAGAATGTTAACTTAGGCACTTTTTCTCCCCTTGGAAAACTGTAAAAAAACGTTTAAAAGAAAAAAAATCAAGTAAAAAAAAAGTAAAAAAAATAATTTTCTCTAATATTTTAAATATGTTTTATACTTTTCTAATGGGATTTTTTTTTTTTTACTGAGAAAAGGGGTGAAAGAGTGGTTTGTTCTCTGTTCTTTTTCTTAAGCTTTTATAAATCCCCACCCAATTAATAAAAATAAAAACCAGCAAGGACATTTTAAAAATGTAGAAGATATGGAAAGAGAGATAAACATTTAAGAGAAAATATTTTTAAAAGAAAATAAGTTTCATTTGTTTCAAAATGAAAAAGTGGAAATATTAATGCAGCTATCTATCACTGTTTTTTTTTTTATTTTTAGAAAAATCCAAATCAAACAATGTCAATGTGTTGTGTCTAACCACATAGATAGTTATGTGAAAGAGACAAAGGATGGAAAGCAAAGTAGTGAAGTGACTTTCCCAAGGTCACAAGATGGCCCCTCATTGAGGTTGCACAGGAAACTTCCAGAGAAGAAAGTATAAGCCATTCTAACAACGCTCTTGTGTGGACTATAAGAGAGGCTATTTCCAGGACTGTGCATAGAAAAGGACTGTAATTCACACTCATCCATCGGTTACAGTCACACGGCAGGTCAGTGATAGAATTGTGAAGGGCAGCCAGGTCCTTAAGCCATAGCTTTCTGCCTTACCCACCAGTTCCCACTTTCTGTGTGTGTGAGGCAAACCCATGTGGAACATTTCTGAGCTTTGAACATTTAAATACATGCAATTAATTTAAACACCAGGTAACATACAATTCTTTGGGTAAATTTTATGTCCTTCCCAAAAATTAATGGGCAACGAAGACCAGAAAAAAATCCAAGTGTGGAATGCTTAGAAAGTCCTGTTCTGTCTGAAGATCATGGGTGATTTGAAAATCATCCCTTGCCATTCAGTTTATCATCCTTTTGCCCTTATATGGTCTTCTCCCTATATGGTTTCCTCAGCCTGGGCACTCTCCTTCACTCATCCCTTTGGCCAAACACTCCTGAAAAATGGGCCTATTTTCTCTGCACCGTTCTATTGCTTCTCCCTTTGTAGCATCCAACCACTCTTGGCTCTGTAGCTCAACAGAAAGCTTCAGTGAGTCTAAACTGCCAAAGCACTGTTCGGGTGTCAAATGACCATCCCCTGGGCTATGTTCAGGACACCAGTTCCCAGGGCCATGTGATAGTAAGTAGCACTAAATGAGTCACTTTTTTTTAGCACTGGACAAGGAGGGGATTTGGGCACTGTAACGAACTTGCACAATTTCTATACTTTTATCACTAGTCTCACAATCTTTGAGTAGGGGAGGGATCTCCATTTTTGCTCAGTCAGTGGACTCATGCTATTTGTGAAAATTTTAACTTTCTGTTTCAAACTAGTTCTGTAAGTCTCTATTCCTCCTGGTTTCAGAGAAAAGCTTGCAAATGCAAGTGAAACCGAAAGGCTCCAAAAGAAGAAAGCAAATACAAAGAACCAAATATTTAGTATTTGGGATTGTTTGTTTAATTCCCCTGATTTAAGTCAACCTCATAATTTTTTTTAATACGTGAGACTGGCAATATTGGAAATTAAGCTACTAGCCCTGCAGATTCTCTTTGCTTCACCTCTACCTAGAAAGAAACCTTCCCTGCCTCTGACACCTGGCAATCCACTACAGTTTTAATGAAACAGTACTTACATTCTCACAGCATCTTATATCCACCCCTATCCTTTTTTGTTTGCTTGCATGGTTTTTGTTTGTTTTCTTAGCCTAAAAAATAAGCTTATACCAAAAATAACATTCAACTAAAAACCAAGGATCAATAACTTCACTGTATGTCCAGGTCCAGTCTTCTAGCCCTCTCTCCTCTCAAATGATTTACCTGGATTATAAAATTTCAGTGGTGCAAACTCCTGCTCAGTCATTTTGGTATATTTTCATCAATATTATCTCTCTCCAACAAGGCTGTGTTGTATTCATATAAAATGTAGACAGTATGAAATTGAATAAAGATGTTACCTTTTTCATCTGTGTTGATTGTTTTTGCCAGCATCAATCAAATTGGACAGCAGAGAGAAGTTACCTTGGAATGAGGACCAATATTTTTCCTCAGGTTTACCAGGTCTAGTTCTAAAGCTGCATTGAGGTTGTTAAAGAAAAAAAGCATCTCTTTCTCCCATTCTTTGAGTAGGCCCTTTAGGATGAAGCTTTACCACTTAGGTTGGCATTGTCCTGATTAGTCAATATTATAAACAGCTATGCTGGGTTTATGGCAGTGACTAATATGAGGGCTGACCAGGATTTTACTACAGCCAACCTAAGGGTCTTTTGTGATATAAATAGCATAGAAATATGTATTACTCTGTCTACAAGATGATTTCTTCATGCATTATGAAGGCAGAGAGTAATATAGCTGAAGTCTTATTATAACCCAAAAGCTTTAAATCAAGAACTCACAAATGGGTACAGCAGGACCAGCCCCTGAAGGCAACCGTGGCACCTGCTGGCAGCCAAACTAATCCTGCCTCACTCCAACCCCTCTGGTATCTCCCCCTGCCCTGTCTGTCATGCCTTGATATAACCTTTGCATTACATTGGGAAGCTGTCCCTAGAGGCTTGAGAGCCTAATGGCTCTGTGCTGAGTCTAGTACCACTCAGTTACCCTTGCTCATGTTACACTAACATGTAGCCACTCTGAGCTACACGTTAGTATAAACACCACAATTGCCCTGCCCCTATTTGCTGGCCCAGATTGGGCCCATGGCCTGTCCCTACCCCACTCCACCCCCAATCAGGCCACTATTTCCTGATGTCCCCCCTACCCCTTCCCCTGCAGACCTGGATCAGGCCCACTGCCCCCTGTCCCCCCAGCACCCCAGATTTTTGCTCACTCCTCTGACTCCCCAGCTTAATTTGACTCTTGGCTGTCCCAGGGGAGCAGGCAGGGAAATAGGAATCTACCTGCCTAGCCCCCATTGTTGCCATTACTGCTACTGCTCTCTGGGCTGGGCTCAGCCCAGAAAAGAGCAGTAACCCAGTGGTGGTAGCAGCAGCAGCAAGGGCTGGGTGCGAGGGTTCCCCTTCCCTGCCTGGTCTCTTAGGACAGCCTGGCAGCCAAAAGTAAACCTGGGACGGGGGATATGGGGAAGCCCTGAGGAGAGTGGGGGTGAGCAGGCGGAACCCCAAGGGACTTCCCTTATGCCCCCCCGGTTGACTTTTGACTGCCAGGCTGTACCAGGCATAAGGGAAGCCCCAATGAGGCTAGGGGTAAGCAGGAGGGAACCCTAAGGGGCAGGTGGAGAGCCCCAGGGCTGAGGGTGAACAGAGGGAGCCCAAGGGGCAGGGGGCAGGGAGGAAACCCAACAGAGGATTGCGGGTTGGGGGGAGGAAACCACCAGCTCAGAATGATCAATTCTTCCTCCTTGCTCCCCTGAATTCAGCCCACCATCCCCCACCCCACCAGATCAGACCTTCCATCCCCTGCCTCCCCCAGCACCCTGTATACCTGTTCACCCCCTCCCTGCCCTTCCTCCCAACTTACTGTTGGATGCCAGTACTGTCCCAAGGGAGCAAGCAGGAAAAGGGAACCTGCCTCCCCAGTCCCTGCCACCTCCACTGTCTCTGTCTGGGCTGGGTGGGCATCCTCAAGTAAAACAGGAGGCAGAGGGGATGCAAGTGAGCTGTGAGGGCCAGGGGGGAACTTCGAGGGTGAGGGGGCCAGGCAGGGACCCTGAGGCAGACTGGGGAGAACCAGGGGTGGGGAGAACCCACAAGAGCCCTGGGGAGCATGGGGGAGGCCTGGAATGAGGGAGGGGTGGGGAGGTGATTCTTACCTTTCAGTCCTCAAGGCCCCTTCTGGCTTCAACATGTGATTGCTCCAAAGTGGAGACGGGATTCACATCAATCAACATTTGAGCAGCTCAAAGTGCAATGTATAACAAGGTCCTCACTTTTAGGGAACAGATGAAAGAGCATTATACTGGTATGGATTAATACCTTTTCAGGAATTTGATCAGGGTAGAATAGAATTGTACTTAGGCACCGGAATCCACTTAGATGGCAAAAATGGGAAATAAATCTGGCCCTCGGAGGCCACAATTTATTGGGAGCAACATGGATATTTACTGACCCCAACCCACTTTAACTCATCATGTACTATCAACAGTTTGATTTATTCTGGAGATGCTCATCTCTGGGGTGGGAAGCAGTGATCTTTCTCTTTCCAGTTGAAGTTATTACCACTTCCCTTAACTACTCAGTACCAAGACAATGGTATGTAAACAGAATCAAAGGCTTTCCAATTTGTGAAAACATAGTTTTGCTTCTTCTGACATTGGTGCATTCTCTGCCAAGCAGTAGCACATGTGAGATTGAAAGAAGTGATTCCAGACCTAAGTATATTCTATGCAAAAGTTTTTTTATTTATTCGCATATACCAGATGAGGACTCTCTTTGTTCAGGAATCTCAGCCAAACATTAAAACCAATTCTCCCAGAGCAACTGTCTCTCAACAATCAACTCTTACTACAGCAAACTCTACCCAGCTTCTGTATAACCAGAAAGGAAGATAAGCAAGTCTTCCAAGAATAAAATCTTGTTTGCATTCTAAAAAAAAAAATCCTTGAAGACTGTGTAACAATGTGCAGCAATACCTACTATAAGAAAATCATTTACACATTAACATTGTACGAATCCATTGAGTATAATTTCTCAGAGCATGAAATGAACTCTACTGTACATTAATGAAAAGGATCAATCCTGCATAGGAGGGATCAGAATCTCAGATAGTGACATTTGCCATTTCTCCATCAAAGTCAAAGGAACTAAACAGATTAATACTAGCTGAGGATCTAACCATGGGTGTCTCTTTGCAAATCCTCTTAAACTGAATACTTTTTCCCCATTTCCTTTTCTCATTTTTTTTTCTGTCTTGTAGGATACAGTTCAAGAAGGTAATAAGTAGCTAATAGGACAATGGGCACCTTATTGGCAAATTAGTTTGTAGTCTGCATGATTTCTTATTAAAACTAAGAATATGAATTAAAGGCATATATCAGGAAGGCAGTATGGCCTAGTAGTGCTTGGAAGAAAATCACCAGGGTCCAGAAGATACAACTTGTATTCACATTGCACACATTGATTTACTACCTGACCTTGGGCAATTCATTCAAATTCCATTTTCAAATATGGGTCTGTAAAATTAGTCAGACTTATCTATAATGAGGTACTTACATCAGCAGCCTGATTTTCAGATATGGGGAGGACCAGCTTCTCACACTGGCATCCAGTATGGAGAGATAGACCTAACCTTGATTGCATAGATAGGTAACTCTGGCCACATCTAGACGAGATGCTGACCGTGCAGTAGCCCAATACTACTGTGCAGTAGCATCACATAGCAAAAACCATGATGCAATGCTACTGTGCAGTAGTGTCACAAAAAAGATGGTTGGCGCTACAAGTACTAAATGACTGTTCAGTAATGACTGTACAGTCAGAGTCTCATGCAGACTCAGCCTTTGAGCACTGACTTTTTCCCCCTTTTTTCTCATTTCTAAGGTGGGAATAATAATAAATTTTTCCAGCTTTGGAAAGTGCATTGAGAGCTATGTAGCTACTTAATTATCTTTATCACCCCAGTATCTGAGCACAGGTGCAAGCTTCCATAGATGTGCACTGTATTTTTCCTTCTAACAGAGGAACTGCAAGGAACAAACAAAGCTATGTGCCAGCCTTGTGTACCCCTATCTCACCCTTGAATGTGTATTCTGCATACCTTCCCAAAGGTCCTCTCTGCACTGAGTCCGGGAGGGGCATTCTAAAATGAAGGGCAAGATTTGGAAGGGATGTTGATCCATACACTTTAGTGGATACTCCCTGGGGTTCCTAATCATCTTGGTTCACATTACTTGTGTTACTGGCATGAGAAGCCTGCAGAGCAGCAAATACATGTGGACTAGGAAAGGCATTTGTAGACCAGCCACAATATGTCTGCAGATGCCTGCTGTCTTCGCAGTGTTAGGGGACACATATTGCTCAGGAAACAAATATCAGGACAGTCCATTTGTGCCATTAACTGCCCACTTATATTTTCCAGTTCCCTGTAAACTTAAGAACTGTG
>NW_017729006.1:53029807-53053819 GCF_001723915.1 Gavialis gangeticus | reverse complement strand
TTTCCATTAACTGCCCACTTATATTTTCTAGTTCCCTGTAAACTTAAGAACTGTGATAGAGATGGTCTGTGATTGATAATTGCATCTGTTCTCCACCCCCTCCCCCCCACCCCCATCTGCCTGTTCAGCAGAAAGTGCCTTGGCTCTCTGTGAAGACAGGGAGAGCTTACTTTTACATGCAGCCACACATGTTTTCAAAGGTATCATTTCTCTTTCTGGAAGGCTATAACTTTCTGATGAAGTCATTTGAAATACCACTTGAAATATGATACCATATAGAATCTGTTCTTTATATTTCACACACTTGTCACAAGAATGACTTGTGACTTTTTATTAACTTGTGTTTTCAGACATGTCAGTGTTAAAATAAAATACCTTTTATCCTTTATAGCACAATAGGATCACCACTCCAAGATGACTTAAATGCTTTTATCCTTCCCACTTTGATTTACCCATTTAAAGTATAAAATAAAACATAGTATTATTTGGTCAATTACATTCAGATCCTTTTGCTGTTAATAAAACCCAGTGCTCTACTGCAGCAGGCTGATGGGTGATTATCATTAAAGAAATCCCTTGCAATTAATATAATTGAACACTGGAACACCCCTCTTATTTATCAGCATGCACAAACAAAAAATTAAAATGCATCAGATTCCCAGACATAAGGTATTTTACATACAGGTCTTTTTGTATCCTTCATAAGTGAAAAGGGCCATCCATATCTCCTTTGATATAATTTAGTCTGGACAATAATCAAACGCTCAGGTTGCACACTATTCTGTGGAGGTAGGAGGAAGGAGCCATTCCCTACTTTCCTGTTGAAGGGGAATTCAAGATGCAATGGGCCATAAGGAGAGCACAAGCAGGACAGTGACTTGTTTGGTCACTCACCTGAAAGTGAGGACATTTGGGTTCTAATCCTTGCACCAACAGCTGGTTTTTGTGTTTAATCTAATGACTTTCATTTAAAAATTAATTTGGGCCCTCCATATACTGGGCAAGTTCCCCAGCTTCCAGTTCATTATGTAACAGGATCATTATATATCACCACCAGTGCCTGTGTTTTAAAAGAGTGAGTCCTGCTCAGTTCTTCCAAAGAGAGTGCTTAGTCACCTACCTTTAAAGAAGGTTCTGAGCGGTGCATTTCAGCTAGACATAGATTCTGGATTGTACTCCAGAGGCAGATCCCACAAAGTTAGGTAGTATGTCACCTTGCTTTTGGTCACTAAGGGCAGGGGCTATTTCACCTGTTAAGTATCCAAGTGGATCTAGGTGCAATTCTGTTCCAGCCTGCTCAAATCTGAAAATTGATTTTAATATGCCATTATCTGTCCCTTAAGATTGAGTCACAAAAAAATCACCAAGGAGGTGGAGGAGCCATCAATCTTTTGTATCAATTTTTCAAGGACTCAAGTGAAGTAGAATATAACTGCAGGTTGGTACCTAAATCCACTGATATGCCTAATAAGTGGAATATAATCTGGCCCTGAGTCCTTTACTAGATCCAGCTTTAAATAACTTACTTAAGATAACAAAGGAAATCTTGCCAAAAATTGAACCCAGATCCCTTAAGACTCATTTCAACATGTTATGAGT
Organism: Gavialis gangeticus; assembly: GCF_001723915.1. Classification (NCBI taxonomy): domain Eukaryota; kingdom Metazoa; phylum Chordata; order Crocodylia; family Gavialidae; genus Gavialis; species Gavialis gangeticus. Next base: position 53,052,220 of record NW_017729006.1, on the reverse strand, counting down.
CTTAGAATTTATTTTTAAAAGAACAAGAGTCCATTTATAGTTCTGTATCGATGCAGAACCGCAGAGTGAGCAAATAAGATGTGGATGTGTCATGATGTCATCCAGCCAATCATGTACATTTGGGCTCTGTATCAATTTGGGTGAATGATAATAAAGAGAAAAAAACTTGAATTCAAAAAAGTTCCAACACTTTGGTGGGTTATAATTTTTTTTAATGTATCTTGGTGAATTTAGTAGCTGTAAACATGCTAACAACAGCTGTAGAGACCAAAGCTCTCTACTTGTCCAAATACAGGAGACTGAAGCTCTCTACTTGTCCAAATACAGCAATATACTGTATACTACAATATACTGTACCACTGTATCACACCCAAACTTGAGGGATCTCTCCATCAGTGGACAATAAAAATATTTGTAGTCCTTCCTGTCTTTGGTCCCTCTGTGGTGATGAGAATGTCTGACTACTGGAAACTAGATTAGAAGCCCAAGCACTAAACTTGTTTCACATTACCGATTAACATGTTCTTTTTCTTCTATTTCTCTGTCCTTGCTCTTTAGATTTACTAGTGGTTGGCTGCTAAGTTTGTTTTTTCTGAAGCTCCAGCTCTTGAATAATGATGTAAGAATACGTGACTGGCAACACTGAAGCAATGATGACATACTCCAAGCCAAGATAAATACAAAGGAATGAAAGAGTTCCCATTTGAAATGCTCTATGTTGCATGAAGGCAGCACTGTGAATAAATTCTGCTTTTCATTTTAGCAAATTCCAGAGTCAATGGATTCCTCAGCTGATTCAACAAACAAGTATTAAAGAAAGCTAAGAGGAATACTAGATTAATGCCATGAATCATATCTAATATTTCATAATTTCCAGGAGATGGCAGGATCATGTTTTGGGGAATCCTGAACTGAAATGCATAATTTAAGGCTAAACTGTGCTCAAAAGGCATTATTTATTTCCTATTTAATGTTGTTACAACAGGATTTCAGGGATAGATCAGCCAACACTATCAGAGTCAATTAATCAAAACTAAAGTGGTCAGGATAAATGTTACGTTCTGTTAGCAGAATAAAACAGAACACATAAAAGTGTGTACATTCAGTACAAGTTAAGGTTCATTCTAAAAGAGTATGGATGCAATGGTAGTGTCATAAAGCAATACTTCCATTTTTCATCTATGCAATCAGAAACGGAATATTTCCTTTAACATTTCTGTCATGTTTTTGCTTTGCAGTACACATGAATATTATACTCATTCATTTGTGCATTTTTATGATAGAATTTTGCAAACAAATGCAAATACTAGATGCAAATTTTAAAATATTCGCCTTAAACTATGAGTACTTGTTTTCATTTGGCCATTGTGACCATGTGTTATGAAGAAGTCAAAATCTTCTGTAAAAATATTCACAAGAATTGTTATAAGATTGTGGATGGTTTTCACACCCTTGACATACCCAACCATACAGACAACTACCCTAAGCACTGAAAAGCTATTGCGAGGGTAAAATGCTTCAGTTCAAAATGTTTACACTTTCAATACTTCAAAGCCATAAGAGGGTACAACAAAGTAAGCTACCTTTGGTGGCTTGCTTATTTAAGATGCTTAAGATTCCTTTTCTGCACATTACAAACTGGCCTAAGGTTGAAACAGATTTTCAGTCACCAAAGGGGATTTAGATCCCATTAAACTTTACCTAATTAACTTAAACTTTAAGTTTAGTTTGGAGTTTAGTTTGCAGTCACCATTGGGAAGTGGTGCCTTTGAAAAGTTTTAGGGAATTTGAGATGGAATTATACTGGATGCATTTCCAAACAAGAAGTCCATACAGGTGGATTTGTCCTCTTGTATGGAACCATTTTATCTTCAGCAGAAGTTGCATATGCACTGTCAGTAGGATAAAACATCACAAGACTCTAGTAAAACTGGAATAAGAATGGGATATGGTGGGCCTATGTGCAAGACCATGACTTTAAGTTTAAGCAGCCACTACTTGGAGAAACACTGGGTGCATCTACTTGAGAGGAACACCACCGGGAGCCAAATATCATCGCCACCAGTGGGGACAGACTTGGGCCCTCAGGACGCCTGCCATGTCCACCTGGTAAGCCCCACACTGGGGGGTACTCTCTCCACCCCTGCCCCTACTACTACTCCCCACCTGGCCTGGCTGAGCTCCCTCTGGCCCCCAGAGTTCCCCCCCACACACCACACAGGGAGGCAGGAGGTAATGCAAAACTTGATTGAGCAGTCAGTACCCCCTCAAGTAGGGATGAGTGTCTCACATGCAGAGAAATGCATCCATGTCAGCAACAATGTTGTCCTCAGCTGCAGGGGGAAGAGGAACATGTAGCATAGGCACAGGTACCTCTCCAGGAAGTGGCAAACATTGCAGGGAAGCATGGGCTTGCCCACCACACTATCGAATCTCAGGGTTCATGCCAGGTTTTCAGGTATACCTGAGGCACCATGGTGATCAACAGTAGCACAGTGTAGTGTGTTGGGCACCCCTCAGTCCATGCAAACAGCTCATCATGGCGTACCCAGGACACTGTCACCAGGAGCATGCTTGGGACAAAGGTAACATGTGGTAGGAGCCAGCCTTGGGGTGCCTCTCCAGAACGTCCCCCTGGGAGGATGGCAGGGGTGCTGCCAGCTCTGTGTCCCAGTCAGCCACTCAAAGGTGGGTGCCATGGGCCTGGCAGCAATAGAGGAGACATCTTAGCTTGCAGGAGGAGAAGCAGAGGGTGGGTCTGGAGTAGGAGTCGCAGGTGCTGCCAGGAGCCAAGCCTGTCCTGGCCTGGGATGAGGGAGGGGAAGACAAGCTGCCTGTGGTAAGCACCTAGCAACCCACCTGCTCCTGTGGAGTGAGCAAGGATGGGAGACTCAGCTGGTGGCTACCGCACCAGGGGCTACCCAGCCGACTTGCCGTGGTCCCTTGGCACCTGTGCGCGCATGCCCCCTGTTCTGAGGCCGGGCAGTACACAGTCCCCTGGGATAGTGCATGTTATCTCAGAAATGTTGCAAACTCTCACAAACAGAATCTTTCTCCTGGCTGTGCTGGTACAGCAGCTGCACGTGGGAGTGAGGCATCAGCTGCATGCAAGGATGCACTGTCAGAGTCACCACCAGTCTCAGTTTGGGTCCTATGGATGTGCTGGCTCCGGCACAGTGGCTGCTGGACCTGATGGTCACTGTGGTGGAGGAGCAGTTGGGGGTCCCATGGGTCTGGCATGTGGAGCGCATTGCACATGAGTGGGTGAGGGAACAGGTGGACTAGGTATTCTGGGACAGGCTCCTGGCCCTCAAGGATACAGTGTGGAAACAGCATCAAATGTAGGTCTGAGAAAGGAGTATTTCCTTGCCAAATATCCTATGAATTGGTAGTTACAGTAGTCTTGTTGGAAATATGGGTTTGAATCCCCTCAGGCAGAGAAGGGCATTGAACCTAGGTCTTACCTCTCTTATCTGAGACCCCCTAAGCCTGGGGAGGTCACCATTATAGCATCTTTGCAAAGAAAGAATTGACCTGTCCTCACTTTCTGAAGGAGAGTGTTTAGACACCTAACTGCAAGAAAGGGTCCCAGGCTGATGTTTGGGAGGCTGAAGGAACATCGTATAATAAGGATGTTATTTTTAGTTTGCAATAAAGAAATAATTACTTACTCCTTACTTTTGCTCGCTAATAATTAAGTGTAACAATTAATTTCCCCAACAACTTGTAAAGCTTAATAACATGGAAGTTACGGAACTAAAACAACATCCAGGAATAGAACTATTCAATGGAGACAAACCGTTGTCAGTGGCTGTGTCTACATGAGATGCTGACTGCTTAGTAACCCGATACTACTGCACAGTAGTGTCATGTGGCAAAAACTGTGATGCCAAGCTACTACACAGTAGTATTAGTCTACTGCACCATAATGTTAAAAAAAGACATTTGTCAGAACTACTGTGCAGCAACTTGAGTTACTAGTACTAGTGCTACAACTAGTAGTTAAAAGGTATCATTTTGGAACCAAGAGTTATAGTTTTTTTTGTCTTTTTGTCTCAGACCAACATGGCTACCAAGTACACCCCTGGTACTAGTACTAGCGCTAGTCATTTAGTACTTGTTTATGCAAATATTAAATGATTGTGCAGTCAGCGTCTCGTGTAAATGTGACCAGTGAAGCCAGTTGGAGTTTTCCTGTTTATTCCATTCAGCACAGGACCAGATTCTACAACCCTTATCCAAACCCCCTTGAAATCAATGGAAATGTCCCCAAAGACCTCAAGCCCCTATTTACTATTTTTAACATATTTCAGTTGTGCTCTAAGTGTATATTTCTAATGATGAATATGGGTCCACTTCTGGCTCTCAAGCTCCCTCCAAGTAGTACTATTATCTGCCAGTAATTGTGTGGCAATTGATGCGATTACTCACAGAACTAGATAGTGCTCAACGCAAGAAAGGGTGTGGGCTGAATCAAACTCTTTGCAATTCTTCTTTACTATAGATCACATAACCTAGGACTATTCATGGCTCCAAAGCCATTTCTCCTATCTGAATACAGCCTAGCCTGGAGGCTTGAGGCCAGATTCTATTCCACCTCTTAGATGTGTGAGGGGATGTGTGGGTCTAAATTCAATCTTGTTACACCCTACTTGAGTTCCTGAAAAACAGTGAGTTCAAAAGGTAGGTGGATCCTCTTCCTTGCTGCTTTTTTGTGACTCAGTCTCAAAGGTCAGATGATGTTGTGTTACAAAAGTGGTTGCAATATAGATTTTCAGGGCTTCAAACAGGGTAGAACAGAATCACATTTAGGCACATAAATCCACTTAGAATCTGACCCTTGAAGTCCAAAACTGAATTTTTCCTCTTTGAATTATTAAAGCATTTTGGATTTGGGACTCAGATTTGATCCATGCTAGAGAGAGTGTCCTGCTGTGAACTGGATTCTGAGTCTGTGCTTTTGGCTTAGGATCATCTCTCCCAGCTATCAACATTTGGAAATATCTGCTACTTCAGAACACAAACATTTTCAGATATTATTCTGAAGGCCAGAACAGAATGTCAAGGAAATGCATAATCAGGAGTGCATCATACATAAAGAGCTACAAAACAACTGTTTGTCACCCTCCTCCCACAATGGCAAAGAGCCTTCTACAACTGCTAATTAGAAAATTAGAGCACCGCAAATGGATTGCATTTCACTGGCAGCAGAGCTTCTTCCCCCCAGTGTTTTAAAGTACTTTTGAATTGTTTGCTGTCAGCAAAACAAGCATGCTACCTGCGATCCTACATACAACAAAGCCCGGCAGCAGGATTTCAGTCAGGTGATGTCACCCAGGTAAAATTGTACTGACAAGCTTTTAATTAAAGTTTTCCCACATATCTTTCTGCTGGTCCCCAGGAGCTATTATTCATTATGTGCCGACTGTCAGCCAATTGTGAGTCGGGAGGGAAGTGTTTTATTTTCAAAGCCCTTCCTGACAGCTAGAGAACACTTTGTTATACAATCTGTTTACTTTTTTCACACATACAATCTTGCTAAAGGGGAAATGGCCACGCAGTAGTGTTTGCAGTTTATGGCAATAATTAAGTGCATCTGGTAGTGCAGTAACTGAGAAGAGGGCAGGTATGGGTGTGGAGGAAAACCATATAATTCTTCCTGTAAACTGCTACTCTCTATGACTCTCACCTTACCTTGTTCAGCCTCTGCCTTTTCCAAATGAAGTTTCTTGGGGCAAAGGCAGGTCCTAACAGGTGCACGGAGTCTGAATCAGGAGCATTTGAATCTAACCATGCCATAATTAGAGTAAAGAAACAAGGAAAAGCCTGTTTTGCTTATGGGAATAGAACAATGTAAAGTGTTTTAAAAACAGATATTGTCACCCCACATTGCTGAATTTCAAAGTTTGTGCCTGTGAAGGGAGCAGTGTAACATGCAAGAATGCCCATGTTGCCATGTTAGATCAGACCATTGGTTTGGCATCCTGTTTCTAGCAGAGACCAATAACTAATCCCCCTAATTTTTAATGATTTATAAAACAAAATAACTTCCTGTTACTGACTAGTGATTGCCAAGATTTATTTAGGCCTTAAATTGTAACAGATACCTAGACATAGTAATAATTGACACAAATTAAACATATTTTCTTATTTACTTCTGTTACTATGAAAATCAATACATATTTCTAGGGACATTTTAAATTAGTTAAAACTAATGAAATACTTGTACACCCCGGATGAGTTGCTCACAGTTCTGTCCTGCTCCCCACCTCAGCTGTGCAAGGCCTGCCCCTGCCCCAGCCCCACTCCCTCCTCACCACTGGGGCTTTGATCTGCCCCATCCCATCCCCCATGGCCCTTTCCCCTCCCATGCCCCTTCCCCCACAGGCTTACTAGCAGGGGGTGGGGTGCACCCCCAAATAATTTTTCTCCCTCTGCCTCAATCTGCCTCCGCCTTTCCCTCTCCACAGCCCGACCTGCTGGGCAGGGAGGGAGGGGTGGTACACAGTAGGTCTTGGGTTGCTTTTTAATTCAAAAAGCAATCTACTTAAAAAGGTTGGAGACCACTGTTATAATGTGCCATAAATCCAATGTCTCTATTAAGTTCATGATTTGTTAAATCCAGCAGATGTATGAAGTGAAGTTCATAGGCTCATCTACAAAAGCTGTTTTGTAAATTCCCTTTCAGGATTAGAACTGAGAGTTTGGAAAAGAAATGATTGTCTTGTGAGAAGTGTGCACCCAAAGGCAATTGGATATTTTTGTCTAGGATTGATTTTTGGTGTGCATTCATTCTGGTACACAGTTGTTGTTTGGTCTCTCCTACATATTTTCCATCCGGTCATTTGGTACACTGCATAAAATATATTATATTTCTGGAGGTGCAGGTGTAAGATCCAGAAATAGTGATGGTTCTGTTGTGGAGTGTAGTGATTGTAGAAATGGTGGAGATGTGTTGGCAGGTTTTACAGTTCTCATCCTGGCATGGTCTTGACCCATTTGGTGTGGTTAGGGACATAGGAAGTTTGCTTCTGGTGATGAGGTTAGCAAGGTTTTTGGTGCTTGTTTAAAGGCTAGGATGGGTGTTTCTGGAAAGATCTCCTTAAGAAATGGGTCTTCATCTACTATGGGTTGCAATTGTTTGAGGATTTTCCATATAGGTTCCAGGGAAGGGTGGTATGTCATAACTAATGGTGTGTGATTTGTGGGGATTTTCCTTTTGACTGCAGCAGTTAATTGCATGGTGGCTCTTTCAAAAGTGCAATCTATCCTTCTGGAGGAGTGTCCTTGTTGGGTGAAAGGCCTTTTGAGATTTGTGAGGTGATGATCACAAGTATTCTCCTCAGCGCAAATTTAGTGGTATCAGAGGGCTTCACTATAAATTACAGCTTTTTTGGTGTGTTTAGGATGATTGCTGGTTCTATGTAGATATGTTTGTTGGTCCGTGGGTTTCTTGTATATGGTGGTTTGTATTTAACCGTTTGGCTATTGATCATGATAGCTAAAAAGGAAATGTTGGTGTTGGTGTATTCAAGAGAAAGTCTGATGAAGATGTGATAACTGTTGAATTTGTGATGGAAATCAATCAGAAACTACAGGTTTTTGGTCCAAATGATGATGTCATCTATATGTCTCAGGTATAGCATGGGTTTGATGGAATTGAGGAATTCTTCTTCCAGGTGGGCCATAAAAAGTTTGGCATATTGTGGGGCCATTTTGGTGCCCACAGCTGTGCCCATGGTCTGGAGGAAATGTTGGTTGTTGAAACTGAAGTTGTTGTGTGTGAGGATGAAGTGTACAAGTTCAGTAATATCTTGAGGTCTGTACTCTGAGATGTAATCTTGCTCTTGTAGATATGTGAGGCAGGCTTGGATGCCATCTTGGTGTGGGGATGTTGGTGTATAAGCTGGTGATATCCATGGTGGCTAGGAGGGTATTGCTGGGCAGGTGGTCTATGTTTTTGACTTTTTGCAGAAAGTCTGCTGTGTCTTGGATAAAACTTTGTCTTTGGGTAACAAGAGGCTTTAGGATGGATTCAGTGACCTGTACATATATCTGTATTCTGAGTACCATATTCTTTTTCCTTTCAACTTAAATAGTAAATCTGTACCTACATAGAGAAAGTGGTTGAAGTCAACATGTAAAAATATTGGGCTTTGAATCAAGCCCTTCATCCTAATTGTTCTCTTTTCTTGAGCCCATGCAAGAAGTAAATCCTTACAGGCTACAACGTTCAGGATTGTTATGGATGCGGAAGAGATTTCAGCACCCAAATATCATTGTTATTTCATGAGATTTGAACACAGTTTTGTTATGCTCTTCTTCCATAAAGTTATCTTCCAGCCCAGTACCTGCACAAAATAAACTGACTTTAACTACAAACTCAGTATAAACTCTTCCTCAGACCTAGAAGAGAGATGTACAGCAACTGATCTAAAAGCCTCTGGGCAGTCACAGCAGGACTGATTGTTTTCTTCCAAAAATAAAAAAAACAGTAGAGAAAGGTTTTTAAACAAATAAAAATTAATTTTAAAAAGCTAACAAAAATATATCAGATACTTTTCAACAAATAAAAACATTATTTTTGAATGAAGAGAGTTAGTCAATGAAGAGAAAAGAGAAAATGAAGAAAGACAAAATATAACCACTGAAACAACTTATTAAGAACATAGTGGAGTCTTCATCATTTGAAGTTTTTAAATGAAGATCTAATAAATCTGGTTATCTTCTTAAGTCTGGTTGTACTCTGGCTCAACAAGAAGTTGTACACTCTGTGCAGAAAAGTTTTGATGAAATTCTGTGTCATGTTTTATGCAGCAGGTCATAGATGTAATCACAATGGTCTCTCATAGCTTTAAGATTTAGAAATGTACTAATCTAAGGGCCTGATTCAAAATTCTTTGAAGTCAATAGAAAGATGAGGATTCTGATAAGATCTTAAGTGGTAAAATAACAAATGGGAGAGTTGCTGGCATCTGTACACACCCATATACTACAGTCTGAGCTGCCAAGCTGTAATTTACTGCTGGCATAGACCTGCAACAAATTGCTACTCCCTGGAGCAAGGCAGAACAAGTACAATGCAACACAGTTCCTTCTAGTACTGTTCTTGAGCAAGTTCAGCTGTACCCTGCTGTATATGGAGGGTTTTTGGGAAAATCATAACTTAACATGAAGGGCTAAATAAGGTCTTTTTCTACTCTGCCCAAACTTTTGCCTAGGCACAAGGAGGAAAAAAAGCTGATTCCTTGGTTGTAGTAACTCACCTAACTTGCCACTCGAAGTATCATAGGGCTGGGAGCATGAAGCAGAACAATACCTAAGCAGGGTGTGCTTGACAGACAATGGCACATGGGACTACCCGTGATCTGAAGCACTTTACATAGTGCACCTGCTGCCAATCATAAAAAGAAGCACAATCTGGCCTTTCTTTTAATTCATATTCATACCCCCCTTGCTTTGAATGCTAAAAATACCAAGTCAATGTCATGATTTATATAATAAAATATTATAAAGCAAGGCAACCAAATAAGGACCATACCTACAGATCATACAGAATGAAAAGCCAAAGTCTTCCTTACACCAGACAACAGCTCTTCATCATGTCTCCTCCATCAGCTCCCCTCACTGGCCTTCTCCAGGTATAAGCTGGAAGTTCAGGCTTGGAATATCTCCTGATGCTTATCATCTAGGGGACCAAAGAGTAAAATAAATTTCAAAGCCAAGATCGTTCCCCAGCCATGCACTGTTTCATTTATAGTAGCAAGAGAGGAGTGTGGTACCCAGAGCATCCCACATGGTAATGAATAAAGAAAAGGGCAGTCTCAAGTACCCGGGAGCCCATCTTATTTACAAGATAAAACCAATGTCATGGATCCCACCCAAGAGTCAACTAGTCATATGGATCATGCCTCCTGGAACTGTTACTAGGCCTCTGAGTCTCTACCTCACCCCCAGTGCAGGTCTGCATCACACTGCAGTCATTTATGCACTGTTTTATGCATCATCATTAATATTATGTGTCTTTTAAAGTACTGCAACCTTTACATAAGCCAGAGCAGGGGTGGCCAGCCTGCACCACAGGTGCCACAAGTGGCACGGGCAGCCTCTGCATGTGGCCTGCAATAGTTCAAAGAGGGATAGGTAGAAGAGCAGTAGATGGGGAAGGAGAAGAAAGCAAAGCAGCAAATCAGGCAGGAATCACAGAGGGAGGAAGCAGAAAGCAAAGCAGCAGATCAGCCAAGTATCATAGGGCTGGGAGCATGAAGCAGAGCAACAGACCAGGTTGGGGAAGGGGACTGGAGTGGAACACAGGGAGGGTGCAGGGTTAATTTGAGGCACACCTGCCAAAAAGGTTGGCCAGAAGAGGATTGAAGGAGATGTTATAAGCCTTGCTCTGCCAATTACATACCCAAAGCTTCCTATAAATATAAATACAAACACCTTATGTCATACACAATATCTAAGCTAAAATCCATTACTTCCTGGATGTGCTATATACTCCTGATGCTAGATCCACTGCTTCTCTGCACTGTTTCTCTGCACTACTTTTGGTGTAGTTTCAGAAATACTAAAGGAACTTATAAAAAGCAATCTCTTCAGACCCCCGCCCAAGAGAGTCTTTCCAGTGGATATGATGGAGTTGACTGACTTGTCCATCCACTCCTTCTCCCTTGTATTTATATCCACAAATAGTCTACACAGTAATTCATCATGCTCTTTGTCCAGTGATGTATTTACTGTGGTGATATGTCAGGCTTGCTGGCCAATGAAGTTGAGCTCTGTTTGGGTGTTCCCTCCTGTCTTGAACCTGTCCAAGTGCAATGTTCTGCAGTGTGAACCCTTAGCTTCTCACAAGTAACATTCTCTACAAAGAGAGTGACTTTCTCCAATGTTAGAAGATGGTTTGATTTTTAGGATCCCAAAAGAAGGACTCCTATTGCAGGTCACTCTGGGATGCCTGTGGCTGTGTACTGGGTCTGGGATGCCTGTGAACCCATGTCTCTTTTAACTGCCTGAGAAATGGATTGTAGACTAATGGTGCTTGGATTGTCCTCTATTTTCTGTCTTCCTGGGCAGCGGGTAACTTCATGCTTCTCCCTCAGTTCCTTTAAGTTGCCCACAGGGGTAGAGAAATCAGCTTCGTTTCTCATAGGCTGTACTGTCATTTTGTTTAAATGGTAGCTCAGGCCAGTAATTACACAGCACATTAGGTTACAGAGGCAACACATGGGGGTGCATGTGCACCCCCTGAGCATAGTGGTGCGCCCCCTACAAAAAGGCACTGCCAACACTGTTGGCAGTGCCTGCAGGTAGTCGCTATTTGCCACCCCACTGCCAACACTACCGGCGGCATCTGTGGGTGGTCCACGATCCCTGCTAGCCACTGCCGATGCTTCCGGCAGCATCTAGGGAAGTTACCAACCCCTGGTCAGTGTTTGCCACCACCGCTGCCAACAATGCCAGAGATGCCTGCGGGAGCTCTCCCACTTACCACTGCTGCACTCCCACCACTACCGCTGTGATCCCACCACCGCCAGTGCCACTGTGCCCCCCAGCCGCCGGGGCACATGTCGTTCATGTTTGGTTGGGCAGGGACTGGAGTCAGGAAAAAGAGGCTATCTCAGTTCTGCAAATATATTTGGAAATAGCCCTATAGTAATTTGACAGTCTCCAGGATGGGTCCTGCCCAGACAACCTATGAGACACAAAAGGAAGAGTAACTGCTGCTACCTGAGTAGCCCTTCACTTTCTTGCCTTCAGCTGGATAATTTCCCACAGCAAATTCCATGACTGCATTACTCACCAGTGCATACAGATGGGTTGGGCCATGATTAATAGTACTGTCATTGCTATACAGGGTAAGGTCAGGAGAAACCACATCATCCAGTTGGACCTCCTTCATACCACCAACCATTAAGTTTTAATCCTCTGCCCTACATTAATCCCAAAGAAATCAAGAGTAAAGTATTTTCATCCTGGGAAGACTAAACGATGTGCCACTGGCAAACAGCAAAAGAAACCTAGGTGTCATCAATGCCTGAGGCCCTCACAAAGGCAAGGAATTTAGTAACACAAGGGAATTGTGTGATACAACCCCAGGTGATCCCAATAAATGAATCATGGCTAGTAGTGCTGTGCAAAGCTTCAGTCCCTGATTCAATTCGGAGGAGATTTGGCCCAATTCAGTGGCTGAATCTTCGAATCCGAATCAAATCAGGAGACTGTTTAATCTCTCTGAATTGAATCAGAACCCTCCAAACTGATTCAGAGAAATTTAGAAAGATTCAGAGATTCAGACATAGACACAGCTTTAAATGTTTTTTCTACATACCTCAAGGTACCAGGCAGCTCATGAATGCTGTGAAGCTGGAGTGATGAAGCATCCCACAGAAGCACAGAGGGCTCCCCAGTGCACTTGGCAGCAGACCTGGAAGTGGACCAAAAGCACTTCCAGCCCACTTCTGGGTCCACTGGGGAGTGTGCTGGGGGGCCCTGCATTCCCCCCTGCTCGGCGACTTGTGCCTCCTGGGTCTGAAGGAACCCCTGGGGTCCCCCCGCAGCCGATTGCTGAGCCAGAGGGGCACAGGGGGGAGGGGCTGCGTGCTCCGCGGTGGACCTGGAAGTACTTCCAGTCCACTTTTGGGTTCACCGCTGAGCATGCGGGGGACCCCTCCCGTACTCCTGTAGGACGCTCTAACCACCCAAGCATCACAGCATCCATGAGCCGTGCCTGGTACCTCGAGATATGTAGAATAAACATTTAAAGCTGTGTCTATGGCCAAATCATTGATTCTTCGACTCAGCATTGAATATTCAGATTCGGCTGACTCGAATTGGGGACAGTGATCTAAATCAACAAATTGAATCACTGTCCCCGATTTGGGCCGAATCCAAATCCAAATTGAATACAGCCCATTTTGCACACCCCTAATGGCTAGTAATATAGAGGAGGCAAAAATAAATGCATCAAGCTTGTTAATAATAAGAATAACAACAACAGCATCAGAAATAATTTTACAGATGCTCTCATTTTAAAACCTCCAAGTGATGCAAGTCTGCCACTTACTAAGGTAAGCTGTTTCCTTGTTTAATTATCCTCATGACATAGGAACTGTGTCTTATTTCAAGGTTGAATTTGTCTAATTTCAAGCTATCGTCTGGATCTTGTTATGGGTTTGTCAGCAAGGTTGAAGTGTCCCACACTATCAGATATCTTTTCCGTGTGTAAGTACTTATCCACAATAATCAAGTCACTTCTCAGACTTCTCTCTCTTAAGCTGAATAAATTGAGATCCTTAAGCCTTCCATTAAAGGCCGTTTTGTTTTGGGGTTTTTTCCAATCTTTGGATTATTTTTGTGGCCTTTCTTTGAACTTTTTTTTAGAATTTCCAAATTTTTCAAGGGTGGACAATAGAACAAGATAAATATTTTAGTTTGCACTCTCTTCTCTACAGCAAGTTTGCAGCAGCTGATTATTGGTGTTGATGGTATTTTATACCTTAATATCCATTTCATCCAGAGGAATGCTATCTGCAAGGCTTATCTATGTTCTCTAACTTGTAACAATTTTATTACAGAGAGGAAGAACACATGTAATATAGTCCTATCCAAACTCCACTTCCTCTGTTCTTTCTTTAGCATATTGTGTATAAGAATAATATGGCAAATCTTGTGCCTAAGGCTATTCACAGACAAGGACAGAAAAGTTAACAGGAAGGTCCTCAATTCCTTTGTCAGCTTCAAAAAGCCACCCAGCTCAGTACAGCAAGACTAGCTGTGAGCTTTTCTGAGATGGCAGGACATGGGAAGAAATTGCTACCAGTTTGCTGAGAAATATTTATGAAGGGACAAGGTTAAGAAGTCCTAGTCAATGCTGAGCTAAATGACTGATTTAAGGCATTGATTAGGGACTGTGGGGCCATTTATCTCCTTGCCGTGCACCTTCACAATCTATCTCAAGAAACCAATGGATGGAGGCATGACAGTTACCTTAGGGTAAAGGTGCACAGAAAGGACTTCAGCAGCCTAAAATCTGCAAGTCACATTAATCTGGTGGACATAGAGGAACACAGACATTTACGTAGATGGCAACAAGATAGAGAATATGGACAGCTTTGCCTACCTTTGAAAGCCTCATCACATGGGACAACAATCACTCTGAGGCAACTGATGCAATGGGAGGGAAACAGCTGGCCTTGGATGACCTGAAGCCAATATGGAGAGAGAAATATTTAGCTGCTCAAGAAGAGCATGTTCTACATCCTGTTCTATGCAGCAAAGACATGGACCTTCAAAAAGACTGCGGGCTGGCCTCTGAAATGATACAGGGCTGGCCTTTGACATGAATAACCACAGGTGGTTTCTTGTGGTCATTTGGTGAGATCACATCAGAAATAAGATGGTAAGAAAAAGAGTCAGTTTGAATGACACCAATTCTCGATGCAGCGAGGGGTGTGAAAGGTGAGGTTTTATAAGAAAGCCTGCACTGGTGATGTGGGGTCCATGATGCAGACTATGTGAAATTCAACAGAGAGCCTGCTCAGTCTTTATGCATGTGTACTTGAGTTCTGAATCTGCTCATAGTTGGTAGCTGAATGCATGCCCAGCCACTGCGCAGCTCAAGCACTGTGCTCAGGCATCGCAGTTCACTTGCAGAACCCAGAATGCCAAAATGAAATTCCAAGAACTTCTGAAATAGAGGTGCTGGATCTTGGTGGCTGAAATTAAATTAGATCAATGAAACCAAGTGATAAAAGCCTCAAGTCAATGGTGATCATAATTTTCCCCATAGTTCTGCTGAGAAAAAAATAGAAGAATAAATTAAAAGCAGGTCAATGGGAGCAAGGGGAAGGGAGGGAAGGTTCACTTCATCACTGGCACACTTTGGCCAAAAGTTAGAGAGCCCTATACTAGCAGAGCAAGTTTACAGAGCAATCTAATATGCATGTGGATTGTAGGACACTTTGAAAAACTGGATTTAAACAGAAACTAAAACACACCTTAACTATGGTGCTGGCCCATAATTATACACCATCAAATGCTTGGGTAGAGTACTCATGCTTTCTCAAACATTAATCTTAAAAAAAAAATCAGCCTTTTAAATGCTCTGACTAGATTAAAATACTTAGTTTCAAGCATTTATCTGTATGTGGTGAACCTTAACAGAAGAAATAGTAATAAATGTCTTAACAGAAGAAATAAATAATAAAAAGAGGGTTAACAATTCAGCTTTCTCAAATTCATCATTAAACAATATGGTTCTTTTATATTTTCAAAAAAAATGTTTCTTCCAACCAATACTCCGATATACCATAAGAAATGTCAGATCCATATATCCCAATAAGCACAGTGAACTCTTCCCAGACCTTTAATTCTGTGAACCTTAGGTTGGTCAACTGCTTCATTCCCGTATAGAACATCATAAAAAGTACTGAAGAAGCAATTGTAATGGTCAGTGAAATGCCTTACTGAGAAACCAAATATAGTTACTTTGTTTCATTGGAGAACTGCCATAATCATATGACAGTTATACTATAAGTTATGGGTAAGGAGACAGGACAGTGCATTAGATTAATACTTTGCCTTTCTAATCTATTAATCTACTACCTTTGGGACATGATTTTAAATCCACTCCAGAGCGAAGTGACTGAAAATCATTCCATTCTGACAGCTTTAAAAGATCACAAGTGAAATGTGTTAAGAGGGTCTCAACCCACTTGATACTGAACAGGAACAGCCATACCAAAAGATACCCAATATTGAGACAGTTTTAGCATTTCCACCACTGAAATGACCAAAAATGGGTAGTTTTGTTCCAACAGAGAATATTTCTGACTAGACTAGGGTTAATAAGGATTGAGATAGATGATAAAACAGTACAGTACACTGTACATTCATGCTGAGAACTGAAATGAGTACTGTCTATTAGTGATCTATATATTAAGGAGGTAGCAAAATATTTCCTATTCAGACTTGTGACAAAGGTAAATATGGATGCATTGTAACAGCAATGTGACTTGCCTGTTTATTTTCATTAAAAGGGATAATATGGGAAAAAACCTCTGAAAGGGAAAAGCAAGTGCATGTGCTATCCTGCAGCTGATTTGTCATGTCAAGTTTAACTACACTTAAGCTTAATATATTCTCATTACGGTCCATTTTGTTCTGAATGTTCTGTTCAAAGTCGGAAAAAATAAACAGCAACTGGTGTCTTTTTCTCTAGAAAGTCTGTATGCGTGCACATGTATGTAAAGACAAATAATAGTTTTTAGTATTCTTTGCTCCTGGCATATTCCTGTTTAAATAGTTTTGTTTATTAATAGGCTATCTTTCCATCATTTAATAAGGTCTTACAGATGTTGTATCCAAGGGCGAGCACAAAAAGAAAACAGCTGGACATTAAAGTGCAACATAATTAGTTATGGCCAGCATGGAAGACAAGACTGCATTCTCATGTTACCATTACTGTAATAACACGTGATATTTTCTCCAGAAATTGTCTACCACTGTTGACCTACACTAGGCAGAAAATCCTATTACTATAGTTTAATTACTTTTTGCATTTATTTTGTTGAGCTTGCCACATTCTTTCTATTTAGCATTAGCCTTTCTCCCTAATATTAACTTGCAGCTGTCACTAACATTTATAAGGGCTGACTTGCATTTTTTTTGCCCTATAAATGACCTTTGCTGCTGTACAGTATACACAATATAATAAAACTATCTACAGAATACATATTTCTCTTCTTTCTTTAGGACAGCCAGAAAGACACACCTGAAATATTTATAGGGTGGGGGTTTTTTCTTAAGATAAAAAAATTAGTTCAACAGTAATGCTATTTAAAAGATGGTATTTCCTAGCAGATATGAAATGAGCTATTATTCTACCCAAATATAAAATGGTCTAAACTGAATCCAACACTGTCCACAACTGGATAACAAAAAATATTTCAAGTGCAGCATAAGTGCTCTCACTAAAACATGTCTTATTGTAAAAATAAGAGTCCTTCTGAAGAAACATAGAAAGAGTATCTGCAAATGTGTTAATCAATTCAGTCTTTAATTGAATTTTAGAACAAATCATATGAAATTAAATAACTTCATACCAGATCATGGTCACAAACAGACATAAATATTCTGTTTTTGACATGGAACATAACATAGGATTGCCCCTGGAAAACAAGGCACAATATCAGTGGATGAAATCCTGAACTTATAAAAATCAGGAAGTGTTTTGTCTTGATGTTATTGGGGCAGGGTTCCAACCAACATCTTTTTCCACTAAAGATCTTGAGCAGTGGAAACAAAGCTGTCTGTCTCTTCAGTCCCTACACACATCTACCAGAAGACGCCAGCATCAAAGTGATGGGGGTATGTGTGTGTGCGTGTGTGTCTGTTTGCTGGAGAAGGGGGAAGGGGAAGAGGGTGCTAGAGCTGTTGGATTTTTTTTTAACCTGAACTTTTTTAAGTTTCTGCACTTTTTCTGTCTTTCTTTTTACTGCTCCATAACTTCTCAAACTTCTTCAACTTTTTTGAATAAGACAAAGCAGCAAGGTCATAGCTATTACTCACTGGGCATGTCTACATATGCAATTAATGTAAAGCAATGAACTCTAGCACTTTCTGCCCCTGCGTTTATTGCTCCTGTGTATGTTGTTTGAATGTACACTTGGGACCACAGCACACTGAGCTGGGTCCGAGCAGCCCGGCTGGCAGGGGACCCTGATAGTCAACTAGATAGTCCAGCACTGGTCCAAATAAGTTCAATGTGCTGCAGAGGGGCTGGCTAGGGTACGAGCATGCTCCAGTGTGGGGCCAGCCAGCAGACAGCCCCTGCAATGCAATGCAGCGCTCTTGTGCCTCAACCAGCCATATCAGTACCTACATGTGTACTGTTGCATATTAAAAAACTCTGCAGCAGGGTAATACTTGTATTTTACAAGTACTACCTTGCTGTCAAGTTTATTAGTTTATTTCAGCCTGATAGGGGCGCATATGTAGACATCAAGTCATTTACTGCAGAGCTTATTAGTCAATTCTGCAGTAAAAGTCTCATATAGATGCACCCACCGTGATGTGGGTGAAGATATGAAAAATTAGAATGGAGAAAGGGAACAATAAATGGAGAAGTAGGTTAAGAAAAAAATTATTTGGAGATGGATCATTTACTGTGCTAACTTTCAAAAAGGAAGAAATGAGAAAACCCAAGTTCAAAATTTCAAAAACTTTTGTGCTTTTTTAATAAAACAAAGCTACATTTAAAAAAAGATAGAATTTTATTTCTTGTAATTACAGAGTTCTGATTAAAGATTTAGAAATGTCATTAAAAGTGACATTTTCCCACAAAATAATATTTTTATTATATCTTATTTTTCAGGAGAATTTTTTTTTCAACTACAATGTTGACTGCTCTAGAAAGAGACCAATAGTATTCCAACAAGACTGGATATTTTCCTGCAATCCTCCCTCAACTTAAAACATATGACCTATCTGTAGCTATTTGCTTAGACTAGAAGACTTGTCAGGATCTGTCTAATTCACAAACAAGACTTGGACTCCCACTATAAATAAATTAACTTTATGAATGTGTTAAAAAGTTTCATAGTTTCATAGTTTGTAGGGTTGGAAGGGACCTGAGCAGATCATCAAGTCTGACCTCCTGCCATGGGCAGGAAAGGATGTTGGGGTCAAATGACCCCACCTAGGTGGCTGTCTAGCCTCCTTTTGAAGACCCCCAGGGTAAAGGTGAGCACCACTTTCCTTGGAAGTTCGTTCCAGATCCCAGCCACCCTGACTGTGAAGTAGCGCCTCCTGGTGTCTAGCCTGAACCTATTCTCAGTCAGCTTATGGCCATTATTCTTTGTAACTTCTGGTAGTGCTGGGGGGAACAGGGACTCTCCCATTGCCTGCTGGTCCTCCTTGGCAAGTTTATAGGTGGCCACCAGATCCCCTCTCAACTTTCGTTTGTGTAGGCTGAACAGGCTCAGGTCCCATAGCCTCTCCTCATAGGGCCTGCCCTGCTGCCCTATGAATGTGCACAGTTAAAAAACAGTTTTCTCTTTCCTCCTAGTGCATTGAATATTATCAATAGCTACATGCCAAACTTAAGAAACAAAGTAAAAATAGGAAAATGTCTCAACTGTTCCGCTGAGATGTCTTGTGCAATGGTGAGGTTTCATTACCTGGATCTTTTTCAGGGGCAGGTATCTTATGAAGGAAAAGAAGAAATGTGATGGCATCTAAGTTGATACCTGTGTTGAAGGAAGGCCTTTATAAAAAGATATCCTCAGAAAAAAGCCAGACATGAACTCAACTTAACCTTTTTCAGCAAGGAGTTCAGTAAGTGGTCATGTTGTCATGCTGTCTTGTCCCCCTTGAGCATCACCTCTGTCTTATTCAGACTAAGCTAAAACCAAGTGCTGTTCTTCCAAGCATTTATTTCTACCTGTAAAGGTGGGAGTTTATTCTGATCCAGAAGAGAAAAACAATATACAGTTATGTATCATCATCACCTTAACACTGGCATTTTAAATGAGCTTCTCAGTATCCACTTAATGTTAATGGTGAGAAAGACTAAGTAACGAATAAGACTCCACACATGAGAGACCTCCAGGAGAAAATACAGCTGCTCACTAAAACTTTCCAAGAGTTGTCATAAGTCACAACTCCCATGTGTGAAGTCCCCTGTAAATACAAGTACTATCCTGCTGTGGAGTAAAAAGCTGTGCAGCAGCACACGTGTAGACACTGACCCAGCTGGCTGGAGCACAAAGGTGCTGACCCCATAGACCTCCTGCCAGCTGGGGCTGCTCTGACTCAGCTCGGTGTGCTACAATCCTGGGCACGCATGTGAATGCACACCTGAGATCCATCAACTCCAGTACAATAAGCACCAGAATTTATTGCAACATATTAATATGCACATGTAGATGCACCCAGAAAAGAACAGGAAAAGCCAGTGATTTTGTCATACCTGCTTGCTTATGTATTAGGATTTAACAGCTCCTTATGGCCTTGCATAACGCTAAACTAGTCATTATAATAGCATGTTCTGTGAGGTTTTTGAACTGGCCATGAAGAAATGTCGATTTATAAACTCTTGGATTGTTATTCAACATTCTCCACTAAATAGCTTTTATGGATGTTTGAGCTACAACTTCTTCACAGGTTGTTTGTTGTATTTGTTGATTTCTCATTATTCAGAGTTTACTATTAAAGCATTATGATGTGGTACATCAAAATGTTGAACTGAGACTTCTGTGCAATTTAGGCACCTAAAAGGCACAAATGGTAGTCCAGGATCAATCCCATTCCAACAGTCACAAAACCTCTTGGGCATTGCATTTGCCGCCTCTATCATAGCTTAGAGAAACCCTCAAGCACCTAGACTTAGGCTCCTGATGATGTGCAGAAGTGATACAGATCAAGCAGCCAGGACCCTAACTACCATCTAAATTCTATTGCAATCCAAATTGGAGATGGTTAAATTCAGCCTAAGACCCCAGAGAAGCCCAGTCTGTAGGCACCCACAAAGTATACTGTCACACTGAATGCAGCACAACATTGGCCATGGCCACTGCCATTTGAAAAATTAATCAGCAGCTGTATCAGAGGCCACCTTTTGCATAAAATCCTAAATGGTTAGAGCACTCTCTCGGAAAGTAAGACCTATGCCTTGCATCTCTGATGCAGATTCTGGGTTCTGATCCATGTTGTTGGGGTTATTTCTCTCAGAGACACTCTTATTAAAGCTCAGCCCTTCCCCACCCCTGGAGCATGTGTAAAAATGCCCTCTAGTGTGAGGTACTAAATAAATGTGCATTGGGCTTCCCTACTGTGCAGTAGTAAAAGTACATGCTTTTTTTACTAAGCCATAATGCACACTAGTCTATTTTTACTGGGCATTAGCGTATTAGCATGTTTTTTGATGTGACACTTTAACGAACAGTACTGCATGTTAAGGTGCATATGTAGATGTCCCCACTGCGGCTGAAATGGAGGCACCTATTGGCATGTCCACACACATAGGCATATACACTTGCAGCATCTCAAATAGCAGCAGCACAAATGTGTGCCTCAACACACATGCACTTTGGTGTGGGGCAAATTGTGCCACTTGGGGCAAAGTGACCCTGCCCAACTCCTCCTGGATCTTCAGCTGGGGGAAGCTAAAGACTGAGGCCAGTACCTGTTCTGGCCCCAGCAGTATGAAAAGCTGCCCTGGAAATCAGCTCAGGGCTATTTGTCACCAGGAGCTTCTGAGGCCCAGCCAGCTGGAGTCTGGGGACACTAGCCCCTTGTGCCAGCTGAACTGCTGCAGCACCCCTGACCTAGAGTGTCCCCTGCACCCTCTACCCACTGCAGCAGTCTAGCAATGGGGGCTGCTGCCTGGCTGTGTCCTGCTGCCACCTGCGACAGCCTACAGACCCAGATGGAGACTGCACACCCAGCAGGGCTGTGGTACGGGTACTACAGCAGAGCTGTCTGCACCTCTGCGCCAGCTGCTAGTGGGCCGTGGCTGCACAGTTGGCCATCAGGCAGCACTGCTGTCATGTTCTCTGGTGCCCCCACTCTGCCATCTGAGCAGCTATCACTCAGAAGATGTGCTCCTTGTGATGGCCTTCTCTGAACTGTCAAAGCATGTCCTCTTGGCCCCAGATGGCCAGTCCACCTCATTTGCCCTGCAGCTGGGCTGGTGCTGCCTGGGTCTTGGCACTTGCCTCATGAGCAGAGATTCTGGTATTCCCTGTTTAAAAATTGCAAATTCTCTGATAAAAAAAACAAAACAAGTTATCTCATAAAAATACACAAAATCCGTGTTTTTCTGCAATTAAAATGAAATGCCACTACAGAGAGAGAGATCAGCTGGGCAAAGTTTTATTGATATATTTACAATTTAAAACCAATTTGAAAGCCTACCAGTGACTCTATCATCATAATAAACAAATTCTAAATATCTATACACTTTGGCATTTGCTTTTTTTTTTATCGTAGAAAAATCATAGCTGCCCCTGCCGCCTTTGCTCACCAGGATGTGGGGCACTGAGCAGCACTGATATGCTGGTACCCTACCCCTCCTCTTGCTCCTCACTCCCAACCCACAATCTGCCCCAGTGCCCTTCAGTCCTGACCCACAGCCCCTGCCTGCCCCCACTAGCTCCCTCCTGGCAGCAGCTCCATCCCAGCACCAGGACATGAGTCCAGTTGCAGCTGTCCCACTTGCTGATTTGTGGCTCTGCGCAGTCCAGCTCTTGCTGTTCTGCTCCCTGGACACAGGTCCAGGCCCCAGTGATCTGTATGTCATGACTGGGGCTCAGTGCACAGCCCCTCCTCCTGAGCATTCCCCCCATCCCACACAGTCCCACTAAACCCACAGCCCCCCCACCAAATTCCCAAACCCCAAACGTCGCA
>NW_017729006.1:53020782-53024807 GCF_001723915.1 Gavialis gangeticus | reverse complement strand
CCCATGTCCCTACTTACCTGGAACAGAGCCTGGGTCTGAGACACTGCAGCCTTGCCACACTAATATATGCTCCAGCATGCTGGGGCAGCGGGGACATGGGACAGTGATAGAGGTGCTTTGGCCAGATGCCAGAGCATCTCCTTGGAGGACCCAGCCTCTGGTTGCTTCAGGGCATGATCCAGAAACACGCCCTGCACCACTTTTTTCAGTGTGTGTTCTTTTTATACCGGGATTTCCCAGTATCAAAATTAGAGTCTGCACTGCATACATATTTTCATTCCCAGCATTCCTCTTGCAGTGTCTCAAACTGCTTTGAGACACTGCAACAGGAGCATGCTCACTCATCTGAACATGCCCTACTAGGCTGATCTGTTTCTGGTCCATGGTTTTCTTTATGCTCCCGGATTGGATGACCTATTTTTGACAAATTAGTTCTGTTTCCAACTCATTCAAATTATGGGTTGTCTTTCTTGAATAATTTAATTTTGGCTATGCTGCAGAAATTTGTTTTTAATTAATGCTTGTGGTGTTTAAACAGGCAATGTGTTGCAGTAAAATGTTTCCACCCTCCACAGATCCATAAATCTTGAAGAGCAGATCATTCTAGTTAGTTCTACTTCAGGCCAAATATAGATGATGGTGGTTGTTAAGTCCTAGGCTAGTGTTTCGGAACATATCTAATATGTGGGTTGAAGTCTCTCAGAACAAATGTCTTTGGAAACTCCAGTGCCTGACTTGAAGTCAGTCCTTTTATCTCTATTAAAGATCTTACAGTGATGTCAAGTGATCTTGTCATTACCCTAGTGGTGCCTGTCTAGACTTGCATGACAATTGGATACAATTCAAATAGGTCTCAAAAGGATGGATATTCCCTTCTGTGTCAGAGTTTGGATGAGTATATAATGGCAGCTTCATCTATATTGCTATTAGTTGGGTGATGGCATATCATGCTGAGATCACTTTGCCAAAAAGAGGTAATCAAAATGTTCATGCTAAGCCCTGGTACTACAAGCCAAACCAATTTGCACATCTTTGATTTAGTTATCAATTAAAGTTTATAAAGAACTTTTCTAGGTACTTTAATAATATTGAAACAAAATCCAAAGTACAAATAAATGCTAATTAATTGCTCAAAATATCAAGCAGACTCAGAGTAGTCACCTAGAATGGACAAATAATAATTATACCCATTAAAGTACAGTTAAAACCTCTAATCAACCCATACCAAAACTTGGAAAAAAGCTTGGTTTGTTATAGAATACCTGGAAAATTAATACCAGTATATCTAAGTAGTGCAAGCTGAGGAGCAATTCCATAGTTGAAAAACACTGACAGAAAATATTGCTCCACCCCAACCAATTGCTTTTAAATTAAAGGAATATTAATTTAAACACTTCTTTTGATTGCAAGTATGGTGCTGTCACAGAGGGAAAGCAATTCCCTATCAGATATTTGGCTCTCAAACCTTTAGGGTTACATAGGTTGACTAATTAGCTCTACAGTAAAGTATCACCACCTAGACATGCAGTACTAATAGGTCTCAGTAAACTAATTAATTCTGCTGTAGGAGAGTACTGTACAGGACGAGTACTATCCTACTGCAGACTTTAGTGCACCATAATGCACATGTAGTGTGACTGGGGCTGGCTCAGACACAACAGTGCTACAGTGAGGGAGCTGCCTGCTGGCTAGCCCCACACTTAAGCACCCTCATGCCCCAGCCAACTCCTCCACAACACGTTGAATTGGGGCAGAGCACCTACTGGCTGGCAGGCTGATCCCCCACTCCCAGGCCACCTGCCAACCAGGGCTCTACCAACCCAGCTCAACATTCTGCAGTCTTGGGTGACCATGTAAATACTGCGTGTGGGAGCAATAAACTCCAACACAAACTGTGCCAGAGTTTATTCAGGCACATTAATTTCATGTCTAGACATGCTCACTGAAATCATGTTTAATAAGAGGATCATTGTCACCTGCAGAAGGTACACCACCAAGTCCTGTGTAGATTATATCTCAGGGTAACAAAGGCAAGGATTATTATAACAAGGTCCATATCTGAAAGGAACAGTCACAATCTACTCATGATGCACAGAGGACAAAAGAGAAGAGATGGGCAGGATAGTGTTCTACAATCCAGCAAGGTTGTTTACTTCTTGGGCTGGGAGAGATGGGAAGTGGGGAGCACCTCTGAATCATAAAGTCTGATATGATTTATTTTGAGGGGTGTATTTATTTTAATTATAATGAGACTTTATAGTACCCCAGCAAGTGTTCTGTAAAAGTAATAAAGTTGTGCTAATATGAGGCAGCACAGAAGCTCTTTGTTATTAAATAAAATAATGCTACTACTTTTGTGTGTGCAAATTATGTGAGATGCAATTAGCAAGACTCAAATGACTGAAGCTCTTCAGTAGCTGAAATATTGTATATGCACACCAATACTGGAGCCATTTCTTCAGATCACAAAGAAGCAAAAGGAAAGAATATTTTAAACCCAACTAACTACTATATTTTCTGGTATATATAACCTGGAGGAGTTTTGCTTGGAAAATGATGTCTAAAAATAAAGGGTGGCTTATACGCCAAAGTTATGGCATGAAAACTAATTGAAAATCATGGTAATGAAAGTTGAGAAAAATTCAGCTAAAATGTATGTTGAAAACTTCTTTTCCAGAATTCTCTCTCTCTTTTTGGAGGGGAGGTAGGAAGAAGCAGAATGCTCCTATATGCAAGTGCTTCTTCAATACCATAAAATATGGCACTTAAAAAAGTATTTAATTGCATAAAGACTAAATTTGATCTGCTTAGGTCACATTTTTTCTGAATAGTTACACCAACTAAAGTGCAGCATAAAATGTATGCACACATTTCTATTACTTTAATCGTTGATGAGCATAGATAGTCCCGTTCCTTATAAAAACAAAATACCTAGAAGTTAGCCTAGAACAAATAATCTCTCTCATGATTACTTTGTCTTGTCTTTATGAATGATGTCAGTTCATTTATAGCTTGATTCACTTTTAAAAGAAAATGCCATAATTACGATTACAAAAAACAGGAAGATTAAATTGTAATTCACATGATAACTTTATTTTGTCATTGTGAAAGATGCTAAGTCTCATAAAGGAAGAGTTAAGAATTTTACCACTTATTAAATGTTTTGTGTCTATGGAAACAATAAATAAACATAATGGTATGTAAAGGATGTAGTGTTAGTTGTCTTAAATTCCAGACCTAAAACTACATCTAGGGTACATGAAAATGTTACACTTAGATCGACTTAACTAGGATTAGGTCAATCTGAGTGCCAAACTGTACATACTTCCAGGCAGTTTAGATCAGGCAAAAAATGGCCAGCTCAGTTTGACTATATAGATCAGACTAGCCCATGTCCAATCTAATCAAACACATGTACACATCTGGAGCTCAGCCACGGGGCTTGGAAAGCCCAGCCACTGGCCCAAGACCTGGTCTGCCCTTTTTCTATCCATTCCCTAACCCTGACTGGGCTATTCTAAGTCCTTCCACCCCTACCACCCTTGGATGGACAACCCCGCCGTGGATCCACCAACCCCACCCTGTGAACCAAGTCCCTCCCCCAGTCGCACCAAAACTCCCCAGATCTACCAACACTTCTATCAACCCTCTAGCCATCACCCCTTCCCCTACTTATCCCACCCATTCCTCCCCATACCCCGACTGACTTAGATTACATTCCCAGCACAGCTCCCAGCACTGGCGAACATATACACAAGCGGTGTGATCATAGATCAGATGCCAGAAATGTACAGATATACATGCTCTTAATGATCTGTCCCACAGCCCCTACTGAAGTGAATGGCACTTACGGGTACTCAGCACCTTTAAACATAAAGCAATTTACTTTGGTGCCTTGGGATACATCTACACAAGACTAATTAATGTAAATTAGCCTAAGTTAACGTGTATTGCGAGTACGTATCTACATGTACACACCCTTAATGCGCATTAACTTAAGCTAATCAAGCTTAAATTTGATACTT
>NW_017729006.1:53014234-53015782 GCF_001723915.1 Gavialis gangeticus | reverse complement strand
CAATTTACTTTGGTGCCTTGGGATACATCTACACAAGACTAATTAATGTAAATTAGCCTAAGTTAACGTGTATTGCGAGTACGTATCTACATGTACACACCCTTAATGCGCATTAACTTAAGCTAATCAAGCTTAAATTTGATACTTGAAATGCATCTATCAAATTTAGGCACGATTAGTTAGTGCGCATTAACACACATGCAGATGTGACCCAGGACTAACTTTAGTGCTGGGTCTGCCCTGCCACTAGGGAGCTGGCCTGCGCCCAGCCCCAGGGAACATACAGGGGTTGAGGTTCTGGGCACCTGCACCAGGTCTCTGTTACCCCAACCCTCCCCCCCGCCCAGCCGCATTGGCTTCCCACTCTAGGCTTGAAGACCCAAAATATTGTTAAAAGTTTTCCCCTTGTATATAGTTTTCCCCTTGTATATTGTTTCCCACTTTAGTCACGCTTAAATGCATGTGTAGAAGCACCCTAAGAGTAGCATAAGGCAATTCACTGTAACAAGTAAATTTTCATATTCTGACTCTAAATTTGCATATTTGAGTCTTGATTCATAATTTTCCATTTTCACACCACATCTTAGACATAGTTTTCCCATCCAGAAAGAAAATGCGATTATCTTTGTTATGTTTTGTAAATGGTAGGAAGTAAACATTTATGGAATTATTCTAGTATAAACATTTCATGTCCCAATTTAGGTTCAAATTTGACATTGTCTCATGTTTGCCAAACAAAAAGCAATCTACCTAAAATATCATAGCTATCTCTCTTGAAAAGTGCACTACTTAGACAGGACTGTCATGAATTTATAGAAATATTTGTGAAAGAAAAAGTGAGTGTATGTGTATGCATACGTGCATATGGGAAAGAAAAAGCAAATGGTATGGCTTCAGACAGGTATCTCTGCTATAGCAGGAGCTGAAGAGTGAACATCCAGAGTTTTTGCCCATTAATTGTAAAATTTTATTTCAGTTTATCTTATGTTTATAGAACAAAAATAGTAGACTATTCAGTTCCATTAAATAAAAGATGAAAGACCAATCCAGACCTTCAATGCTGCTTTAGAATATAAACGAAATGTTTTTCAAGTGATATATTGTACTAGATTTTTTTCAAATTGCCCAATTCTCTATGCATCATGACTACACAAAATCAAAATTATTGTCTTTAGCCTATACTAAAAGAAATCAAATTAATAGAACCAGGGGTGATGATATCCTATAATTATGCATTATATTAAATATAGATGCCTTTAAATTTGATTAAATTAAATTTAAATGTCCTCAAACCAAGGTTGACAAAGTAGTGCCTGATGAATATTTTGTTTTATAGCAACAGAAGCAAACATTATTTTCTTGCCCTGTGGCAAGCTGATTATATACATACATATGTGTGTGTGTGTGTATGTGTGTGATTATACTGTGATTATATTGTTAGTGGCCATAATACATAACTTGAAACAAAATTTTTATTTTATGAAAATTGTATAGATTGCATTATATCAGTGTAGTGTGTGTGTGTGTGTGTGTGTGTGTGTGTGTGTG
>NW_017729006.1:53010239-53014223 GCF_001723915.1 Gavialis gangeticus | reverse complement strand
GTGTGTGTGTGTGTGTGTGTGTGTGTGTGTGTGTGTTACGGTGATATAATGCAGGCTATACAATTTTCATACAATAAAAATTTTGTTTCACCTTATGTATTATGGACACTAACAATTTCAGAATGAGCCTCAAAAAAGCTCTAAAGTGAATCTTTTCAGGGCTCACTTTAGTTCTAAATTATTCACACTTTGACATTCTATAATTCAATTGCATCATCACATTTTTTCTATATGGAAAAAAATGCATAATCTAGCATACAGAAAGTGATAAATGGGAAAGAAAAGCATTTGGGTCATTTCCCAGCTCATTCATCAAATTTCTGTAGTTGAGACCCTAGGAATCTCCATCCAAAAGGATCAGATTTTGAGCTGACTTACATCCTATGCAACCCCATTGATTTTCAGAGGGCTCGCAGGGAGTGGAATTCAGTATGGAATCTGGCCCTCTGCCTCCATATCTAATGTAGGGTTAATTTCAAGATGGGGCAGGTGGGTGGGGGTTGGTCATTCAGTTTGACAGTATGTTGCAGTGACTATTAAATAGTTCACTGGCCCAAACAGAATTAGAACTTTCATCACTTTAAAAGATAGATAGATAGATAGATAGTAAAAAAGCTGGTGGGTGGGTGGGGGTGTGTGTGTGTACTCAGCATTTTTTATTACAAAATAGACAATGTTTGCAATATTGGCTGCCTAAAGTTATATTGCAAAATCCATATTTACGCAACTAATAGGAGATTCACAAATTTCACTGAAGTTAGTGAAACCTGCTTACTGTTCTTTGAAAACTGGCTTCTTTAATCCAGATGCTTGTCTTTAGGAAACCAATTTTAGACATTTTGGCACACATTGCTTCCTTCTTGTTAATTAAAGAAATGTGACTTCTGCAAGACAGAAGATCAGGGTGCTCTAGAATGCTTCCTATAAACGCAGTTCCCTGATGAAATTCTTTGCTCCAGTTTCAGTTTTTTCACTGAATGTCTAAACCTTTGAATGGCAGAGCTGGTAGAAGATGCCTTCTTTCCTTTTCTTCAGTCATTAAGTGACAAGACAATGTTTCGAACTAAACAATCTCAGACTCATCCATTTTGTCTGACAGGGATTGATATTGTATAGTGCTGTATGCTATACAGTTTATGAGCATGCTGTTAAAGTCTGCAGCTTCAATGCAAAGATTTCATATATGTAAAGGGAAATTCTAAAAACATTGGTTTATATCTTTTTCAGTGGCCAAGCTGGAGTATCTTTAATGAAGAAATGTCTCCTGTTTGTAATTACTCTTCTAATTTGAAAGGGTTTTTTCTCTCCCTCCCCCATGCCCCCCCTCCCACCTCCCTCCTTCATGGTGTTAACAGTGCTGAGACTTTTGTCATTGCCTTGGTATCCAAGAATAATATTCTTTCAAGAAAGACCTTGGGACTCCTATTGAGAGATTGTAATTAGTTATGTCAAATCTTCACTTAGGAGATTGTTCATAATATGGTGTCTCTTGTCAATCATCTTAACCAAATGAGGCCTATCCAAGCCTTTTCTATTTCTTTTGTCATCAGAAGTTCCCTTGCTACTTTGCTGATAAGGCACTACAAGCAAAGGGTTAAAGCAACTGAACTTTCACACAGATTTTCTGGAGCCCTTTCCATGGAACTGTGTAGCTTGCATAAGTGCTAACTAAACCTTTTCACAAACTTCTGCAAAATTAGCAAATATATAAGCCCTGATCCACCTGTCCATTTTTCTAGCTGTAAACCAAGATAAATCCGCTAGGTACATTGATGTGAAATTGTATTATCATGGTGATAGATCATACTCTCAGAGGGCATATCTTGAAAAGTTAGCTTTAATCTTCCTAGAGATCCTAGGACTGAAGCTTTCATTTATACCATGCAAGGTCACTAACATTTTGCACAGACATATAATAATGTAGAATTTAGCCACTAATTTAAGGAACTGATTCAAACTGTCCTCAGTTACTTACTGTTTTACTGACATACCATCCCATTGTCTAACTGTACTTGCTGTCAAAAAATATTTTTAATGAAGAACCCCAACTTTGCCTTCAGTGGGTTTAGCTATTAAGTACTACACAGGCATGACCTGCTGGTGATTAAGAAAGGCTAGTAGGAACAGGGGCTTCTATTTTAGGTGTTAAGATTTTTTTCTTTATCTCATTGTTCTGCTAATTTTGACTGGACTACTGGGAATAAATCCTTCCCACCTACAGTTAACTTTCAAATATTGCTAGGTACTTATCATATTCCTCCCTTTTCCAAGAATTTCAACTCCCATAAAGTTCATTCTAAATGCATTGGATTATATTCCCTTCCTGACTCACAGTTCTGATTTTTTGTGGTGTATTTCTACCCTATTATTTGATCACTGGACATTAGTGATGTAACCAGGCTAATTTCTCTAATTCTCAGTCTAGACATCCCCTCCCTTTTGCTGACTGGTTGTTTCTCCAGCAATCTCTTCACTTCCCTCACCTCCACCTGTTCTCCTTCCTTTCCTTCCCTCCATATATGCCCTATCTCCTCAATGTCTCCACTTCCTTTTGTTTTTCTGTCTTACTAATGCCCTCTATATTAGGTATCACCAAGGATATTTAAATACCCCCAAAAAATTAAATAAATAAAACCTGAGACCTGTGGCACCACCATGAACTGTGTAAACTACCCCCTCTCCTCATTCTACTAATACCCTTTATCCTTTTCTTCTCTCCATTTGCTTGCTCTATTTAGATTGTAAAGCTCCTCAGGCAAAGATTCCTTCTGTGTGTTTGTAGTGTCTAGCACAAGATGACCCTCTTCTAAGTTATTTTTAGTTACTATCACAATAAAAATAATGAAGTTATAAATAATAATATAATAACTTAGTACATGGCAAAATATTTGGGGAAACCTTTTCACTTTAAGAAAGGTTACACTTTTTTTATTGCTGCTAAATTCCAAGAAGCAACCCAGACTGGATAACCTTTAAAATGGCGGAGGACTGGGCATGGAGGACTGAGCATTTTGCCTATAGGTTTTAAGTTAGTTTCTTCATGCTGCTGACACTACTCATATTTCTGGTTACGGTGCTGGTATCTAAATGCCTTTCTTAATATAAAGTCGAATCCAAAGTAACTGTCATCTAAGAACTGTTAAATGGCCAGTGTAAAATGAGTCATTGATTCTTATGGAAATTTTCCACATCACAAAAAACACTACTAAAATATGTTCCAGGGGGCACTCTTACAGAAGGCAAAGGCTGAATGTAAAAGGAAACCAAGCCCACTCTCACTAGTGGAGAGCCCTTCAGGTCAGTATTGCGATATGTTGTAGAAGTTTACATTGTCTTGCTTTATGCTATTCAAGATCCAAGGACACGGCTAAGGCTCAGTTCAACAAAAGAACTTAAGAACTTAAAGTTGTATTTAGGTGGAATTTAGGTGCCACAGTCCCAACACACAATCCTCAAAATCTCCATCTAATCCTTTGGATACCTATTAGCAATAGGTGCCTAATAGGCCTGTGCAAATAGGGAAGTATTCGATTCAGAGTTGGATTCAGCTGATTCGGAGGGCAGTGATTTGATTTAGATCACTGTCCTGAATCAATTTGGCTGAATTGGCTTCAGAAAATTTGGTGCTGATTCGGAGAGATGTAATGCTTCGGATCGGCCAGGGAGAGACAGGCACAGCCGGGCAGGCAACTGCAGGTTCTCCCATGGCTCCTCTGACTGTGCCTGCCTCTCCCTGGGTGGAGGGAGCCGCAGGAAAAGCCCCCCTGGCTGCCCTGCCTGGCCCCAGCCTAGTCCTGACACTTGAAAAAAGAAGAAAAAAAAAAAGCTCCACACTCACCTGCTGGGGCCTCAGAGCACTTGTGGCAGAGCCCCACTCCCCACATCACACAGCACAGGACAGTGGGAGGCAGCGGGGATTGCCCCCCCTGCTTGGCACCCATGCAGCAGCTGTCGCATTGCACAGGTGCAGCATGGCTCAGCAGG
>NW_017729006.1:52991238-53010228 GCF_001723915.1 Gavialis gangeticus | reverse complement strand
CAGCTGTCGCATTGCACAGGTGCAGCATGGCTCAGCAGGGTGTCAAGTGCTGTCAAGGACCTGGGACTGCTGGGGCTGAGTGGTGCCAGAATCCAGCTGACATGTGGAGCTGCTGCAGCTCCCAGACAGCACGCAGCCTGTTTAATCTATGGTCAAATCTCCGAAGCAGCTGAATCTTTTCCAAAGCTTTTCCAAATCCATTAGGATGCTTTGAATTGATCTGAAGC
This sequence comes from Gavialis gangeticus, assembly GCF_001723915.1. Lineage (NCBI taxonomy): Eukaryota > Metazoa > Chordata > Crocodylia > Gavialidae > Gavialis > Gavialis gangeticus. The sequence goes on along the minus strand of NW_017729006.1, from coordinate 53,010,001 downwards.
TTTTAATTGGTCTTTCAATTTGATTCGGATGCAGAGATTTGGTCCCTGAATCAGGCCGAATCTCCTCTGAATCGAATCAGCTACCAAAGCTTTGCACAGCCCTAGTGCCTAAGATTTTGCTAGTTGTGGGCATACCTAGAACTGCTTCTGCCTTGACAAGTCTGAGCAGTAAAATGCTGATGTCAGCACCAAGCCTTATCAGGACCTACTCAAGTGTGTACAGCACATGTCTGAGAAGTGAAGGGCTTGGGTGTAGAGCCCCCTCACCCAAAGGGAGCAGAGAACCAGCTTTTCCAAACCCTGGGCAAACATTCTGACTGCAGGGTTATCATATTAAATAGATACCACCTCCTCCAACTCTGGCATGACACCTGCTTCATTTTAAAAGGGATGACTTAAGCAATGAAAGGAAGGTAAGAGTTACAGAATCCTGGTGTAATATAGGCATTTCCTTGTAGCCCATAAAGGACAGGATTTAAGATGCATTTCTCCCTTCAGCATTGCCCACCAGCTAGCGTAATGGACTTCCAGCTCAGTGTGCTGTCTTTGAATTTTCTTTGGAACAGTTATGAGCATTTGATTCTGAGAAGATGGTTGTCTGTAACAAGTAGAGGTCAGAAAGCCTGCAAAGGACACCTCTGGGACCTTCAAACCTTAGGGCCTCCAAACTTACACCCTTGTCCTACCCTCTCCCATTCCCAGGACAGAGTTACAGAGATGAAGTTACTGATCAAATAAGCAACAATAGGCTGTATGCATCCCATGGTGTAATGGAATATAACAATGAACAATTGACCAGATATAGCACTGACTCCTCCCTCTCTCAGTGATCCCTGCTTTGGCTGAAACCACTGTAGCATAGTGGTTACAGAGAAAAAGCAGGATGCTAAGCAGTGATTATATACTACCCAATAGTGGCATTACCCCACGGGCACTGTCCCTAACTCTGAATTTCTGTGGGCATAGAGTGACATTGCAGGAAGAATGTTATAACATGTGACAATTTAAATATTAATAAGGACTTAAAAAAAACCCAACATATGATACAAAACAAAGGTGCTCCAGTATTTTTCAAAGAAAGATAAAAAAAAATTAAAACACATAACCTGCAAATCTATGTAAAGAAAAAATCAATACATTATCTTCTCCATATCTCTCCCATTGTGGTAAACAGTATAGCCTGCTGATTTCACCAATTCTGGGGAAAACCTTGAAAACATCCTGAAAGCATATATGTTTCCTTTAAGCATAGTTTGAAGTCCCACGGAAGCAAAGTCATTAAGAAATACAGTCAACACAGGGATTTAGGTGCCTAAAGTGGAGCTCATGTGGAATTTATATCCCTTGGTCCAAACGTGCTGAACAAACAAATAATCTCTGTGCAGCTGCTGCCTAACCCTGAAGACTCATAAACTCAGTAAAGGCCTTACTTTCGAATTTAAAGTCCCCAGGGTCCAAGCAGGCATCTCTGGGCATGTTTAGAATTGCTTCAGTCTTGGCAGGGCTGAGAAGTAGGCACCTCTTCCTCACCTAAATCCAGTAGGGATCCAGAAACTAGATGTTCCTTTACCTAAATCCCTTGAGAGGTTCAGTCTGGTATTCTCAAAGTAAGATTAACACAATTCAACAGGATCATGCTTCCTATATAATGTAATGATGGCCAACACACCTTGTTAAAGCCCAAGGTGGAAGTGGTGTATAACAAGTCAAGGCTTAGCTGAGCTATAACCAATCCAAGGACCCAGCTGGGTGTAATCAGGGAATCAGGCATAGTCATGCCTCAGGAAGTGGGCCCCACCTATACGGGCCTGTATAAGCTCAGACCAGACAGCGGCCGCCTCTGTCCCACTTGGAACTCATAAACCTGACCTCATGCTCTGAACCTCTGGCTGGTAAATCCGTGAATTTTTTATTTAGATATTCCTGCCTGCTCTTGTTTATTCCTGTTACTGATTTTTCCTGTTTGTCTTGGCCTGGATCAACTGCTTACCCTGACCATGACCTCACCTTGAGTCTGGCTTGCTATCCTTAACTGGGACTGATACATGGCTTTGACCTTGGTTTCCACTCCAATGAACTCTGACCTGGCATGATCCACTCTGACCTCCTAGGCTCCAGTCAACCTTAACATAGTGTATTTTATCCAGGGGCTTCATAATATAAAGTGAATTAGAGAAACAGAGCTCAGGATTAGCAGGTCAATGGCCCCAACTAGCAGCTACACTCTCCCTCTTACAATTTTTTTCTTTCTTGTGCAGTGGCACAACAGGGGTCATAGTGACTAATCCCTACCACTACTGCTATCCAAACTAACCTCTAGCCTGGTGTTTAGGACACTATCCTGAAAGATGAGAGGTGTGAGCTTGAGCCCCTTCAGTGAAATCCAGATCTTCCACAGCCTAGGGAAACATTCTGCTGTGTGGGTTATTACATAAAAGGAAAATGGCACATTTACTTCCAGCATGTTGTAATGAGTGAGTTTTGGTTATTTCTGTGAAAGAAAGGCTTCAGGTCTAGGCCATGGTCTTCAAGCGGATGGCGGCATCTTCTTGCAGCTCTCAGCAAAGCCCTCAATCCCTGGTGAGGGGCAGGAATTCCAGTACATCTTTGTACAGTGTTTCTTATTGGACTGCTCCTGCTCTGTATGCTCTCTGCTTTTTCACTGTAAAAGTATTGCTCAGATGAACTGAAAGAAGCTCCACTAATTTGCATCAGTTTGGGATCAGGTCTCTGAATACTCATTTGTAATTTGATGTTTTCTTCCTTTCTCTCTCAGACAATAGGTTTATCAGTTCATACAATCAAATAAATTAATTTTAATCCAAGCACTAACAATCAGACAAGGTTTATTTTTATTTCATTACGATTACTACCAACTTCGAAGGTGACAACGTATTGTGGTATTCTTGATCTTTGACAAAAAGCTCTTAATTTACCAAAATATTTTATTTGAGAAGAATTGTAAGCATATTCCCAGGTATGAAACACATAACTAATCCTTCATGTGTGTGTATATATACACACATACATATATATACATGTGTATATATGTATACATATATGTGTATGTGTATATATATATATGCAGACACACACGTATATATATGTATGTGTATGTATATATGTGTGTGTGTGCATGTATGCTATGTTAGCATCTTAATTATGCCCTCTTCTTCAGTCCATTTGACTGCTGTAATGTAAAATGCTTTAAGAAAAAGACCCCGAAGAGAAAGCACAGTTGACAAAACAAAGAATTAGTTTGAAACGATTACTAAAATCTCTAGAAATTTAAGTGTGTATAATATGAATTAAAACATGTCAGAATTTAAGACCATAAGTCATAGAACCTAGCTTGGATTCAGGTTCCAGTTTAGGAATAAAATGATGAAAGTGTAATTATGTGGCAGAATTATGTTGAACACAACTGAGAGTTACTGAGGATTGAATTGCTTGTCTTTCTCCACCTTGTCCTCAGCCAAGTGGCAGGAAACAGCTGGCCAGAATTTTTGAGTGCCTGTAATGAAGTGAATACTTAGTTGTTAGGATTTGGTGATTAAATGAAATAAGACTAATATTCCTGTGTGGATTTGCTGAAAGATGATTGCCCTGAAAGGAAAGTAATTCTCTGAGTCACCTGACTTAACTGGGGAGTAAACATATTCAGAAATTCAATTTATGGAGAAAATTTGTGGCGGGTTCTATTTTTCATGTTTGTGAGCATTATTCTTATAGGATTCCTTAAAGACTTAATTCAGACACACAAAATAATTCATTTATTCTTTGGTTCCTTGCCCCAACAAAATCTGTACAAATAAAATGTGGTATAATTAATGTATTCTGCTATCAAAACCTTCCCAATGTTCAAATGAAAAGAACTCTAAAGCCCAAAGAGCCAGTTCAGGGCAGCGCTGGGTTAAATGATGTACTCCAAAATAAAACACAGACCAACACAAAGTACAGTTGCCAGTGTATATAAAGATTTATTTCTGGTATTAACAAACTTGCAGATAACAGCGTGGCAAAAAAATAAAAAATAAATAAACATGATTGGGCATTTTCCATCTGTTCATGTCCTAGAGCCAGTGCCATTGAAAGTGGCGGGGGGGGGGCGAGCAGGGTGACCACCCTGGGGGGCCAAAGCAAAGGGGTGACAGGTGCTGCCCAGCTGGGGAGGGGTGCGGGACAAACTCGTGAGTGGCTCATGTGGGAGAGCATGGGGATGAGGGAAGGGCAGCTCCTGCTGCTGTGCGCAATCTCAGGCAAGCATGGGAGGGGAGGGGTGCCCCCAGATCCATGCATGGGGTGAGGGTGGGCTGCCTCTGCAGGCTTTGCCCTAGGCCCCAAACTTCATTGCTATGGCAGTGCCTACAGGAAGGAAGAATAAATAAGCTTAGTTCCAATTCCATCTTGATGTTTCCACCTCATTTATTTTCCCTTCCAGTGAGAGAGAACCTCAAAGAATTCAAATTCTTCAGGAAGGTAATATTTCTAATCAAAGGATTAAAAGCTATGTGGCATTTTCGTGAAACAATTTCAAAAACAGGATATGCTGAATCAGCAATTTTGAGGACCAACTGTTTGCGAATTCATGAACTCCCTCTATTACAAACACCTTGAAGGAACATTGTGTCCAGCAGTCCAAATGAGAATCAGAACTTCTGGGTTTCATCTTCTACCCTTTCCCAGTTTGCATTGTGACTTTAAGTAAATCGTTTAATGCCTCTGTGCTTGAATTACTAATCTCTAAAATAGTTATACAAAACCTGCTTCATCATGGTATTATAAAGCCTAATTAATTATAGTTTATTAATGCTTTGAGTTTGGGATTAAAGGAATAGTAAAAGTCATGATAACAGTAATTATTGTTATGTAAATCAAGGGTATCACACATATGGCCCATGGGCTAGATACGGTCCATTGAGGTTGGTCATCTGGCCCACAGTCTTTCCCAGGGTTTTTGTCTGAAGCTACACAGACAGCCCCAGCAGCACCATGTAGGGGAGAGGAAGGGGATGTGCCAGAATGGAGGAGCAGAACCAGGAGTCACTCGCTCGTGGGGTTTCCCTATCAGTAGTCCTGATGGCAGCCTCAGTCCTTATATCAGTCTCATGCTGCTGCACAGGGAGGTGTCAGCAGAGCCACTATTGTGGCTGTGGCCAAATTTACCAGTGCCCATTGCCAGTGGCCACAGGAATCAGTAGCACAGGTGACAGGGATTGCAGCTGCAATAGGGTAGCATGAGGGTCTAGGGTTGCTTAGTTAATCCCTTAGCTTCAGAACTGATGCTGGCATGTGATCTTGGCTTGTGACTTCAGCTCTGAACCTCTGGCTTGGAACCTCTGGCCTGTTCCTGCTTGCTCCTGTTCTTGTTTTATACCTTCTGGCCTGGATTAACCATTTGCTGTGACAATGACACCATCTCAATCTTCAGTTTGCTATCCTGAACTAGGACCAATACCCAGCTTTCACCATGGCTTCCACTCTGGTAAACCCCTGACCTAGAGCAATCTAGTTTGACTGCATTATACTCCAATCAATCCTTACAGGGTCTCACAGGCCCAGTGCTACCATGGGTAAAGTCTACCATGGCCAGAGCAGCTGTGGCCTGCAGACACCTGCAAAGCAGGGAATATGGCCTATTGAGCAATTTGACCTTGACACCCTTGGTTTAAATCCCTCAATACTGCTTTCTTTTGCTTGGCAAAAAAGTCACCTTGGGTATTTTGAGGGTATGCAATGAGGCACTTGGGGTAGAAATGTTTTATAAGTTGAGTCATTCATCCAAGCAAAAGATATATTAAATTTGTCTGTGACAACCAGCCAAATATATCATAAAATAAATGTATAATCCTAAATAATAAACCAAATACTCGCCACTGTTTAGGTACAATCTATAGGTGAAATGTAGTCATAAAAACTATCCAGCAAACCATATCAGATGGTGAATATGTTGCCATTAGCTGGTGGACAGTTACAAACAGATGAAAGTGTTAATTTAACCAAGGAAATTATTCAAAATGAAAAGTTCAAATAGCATTAGCACTAGCTGATTCACCTCTACAGTTAAAGTAGGGTAGACCTCCCAAGGAAGAAAGATGCCAGGGGTGGGGCTCATTACTGGGAAGTGGACCCAGAACTTTTCTGCTGCTCTCCTATCTGGATTCACTCTCTTCCAGACCAGCACCTTAAATCATACATGGTGGCAAGTGGCTGGGAAGTAACAGCAAGGGGGCAGAGTTTTCCTAGTATCACTGTTAGGGTGTTCCTACAGCGAGAACAATAGCTGAGCATATTGCCTCTCCCTGAAACAAAACACTTCAGCCTCACCAGAAGTTTCCAGAGGACCAGTAAAGCCTTTCACAAACCCCATCGCTTCTGACAATGATTAGAAAGACATCTTTCTGTCTCCCATTTCTGACCTCGAGGTCTGTCAGGTCAGCACACTGCTACTGATTTTAGTTTGTCTTTCACCCTATTTTTAATTTTTGAGAAAGACTCACTGATTGTCTGACTGACTGGTTTAGAGGAAATGTCATGATGCATTACAGATGCCTTTGGCAGGTTGTACACATCTCATAGTCCCATCCTATTTTGACTGTGTTCACTTAGACCAATTCTTTCTGTTTTCCACTTATAGGAAGGAAATAAAATAACAAGGGCCAATCCTGCCAGTCTATATGCAAGCGAGTAACTTTAAACTGTTTAAACTTTAAGCTAAAGAGTGCTTTAAACTTTAAGTGGTTTGATTGCCTTCAGTGAAACCATTTATCTGCAAAGTGTTTAGATTCACATGCCAACATGGAACCCCATTGAAGTCGTTCAGCTATGCTGCAGCAGAATAAGTAATGTTAAGGCACAGAAAGCATAGAAAACAATCATTCACAGCTCCACAATCCCAGCTCTACACAGCTATGTAACTTTACCAACACAAGCAGTAACGTCAACAAGACTTCTCAACACATGATTCACAGGATTGGGCTCCACAAAGCAATATGCACCAGAAAAATAGGGAAAAAAGAATACAGTATAAAAACCAAGTAGTGAGGATGGTGACTGACAGACTTCTTGTTAGTGCCAAACACTTCTGTCCCTTTGTTCACCTGTGTGCATATGTATACAGGCAGCGCGTGGGATCTATATAAAAAACATATCCATCATGTTTAAGTGGTTGACTTCAGAAATTTATTGTTTTAAATCCAAATTCTTCCTAGCCATTAACACATCTAGGAGGCCTTTAGCATTTTTAGGTGTCTAACTCGTTGTTGCAGTTCAAATTAAATGGATACATGTATACATGTCATGAAAGAACCCTGAAAATGTAGTCAGACAAAAACCACAACTGGTAACTGTTTGAAACCCTTGCAAACTAGTGGGGCTGGTGTCACCCATGCCTAAATTGTCTCCAACACATGGCCCATGCCCAAGCCATGAGCAACTCCAGTCTATTACCACCTCCCCCATTAGGATTTAAATTTGGGCCTTCCAGAACCCAAGACAGCCAGCTGACCACCAGGCCACAAATTAGAGATTAGAATGCCCTCATATAGCTGAATGTAGGTTACTGGACAGCCAAGACAAAAATATTCCTTGAGCTACATGGAGAACAATGAAAAACAAGTTTGTGTGCCTCAGGAAGATAGATGCCTCCTGGCAAAGTAAGAGTGAGCACTTGGTTCCAATGCTATTAATGTATTTTGTATTAAATAATCCTTGGAAAAGTTACAGAGAAGAGGCTTCTTCACATTGTGTTCCCCCTGCTTGAAACTCCCTCCCTGCAGGGCGAGAAGAAGTGCCGAAACTGTGATATTTGAAAAGCCTTTGAAAGGCAGCCCTCATTATACTACTTCGTGCATGAGAGACCTCTTGGAAACATGATCTAGAGTCCCCGAAAGAAAGGAGTGTGTCTGCATTTGGGGAGAGGACAAGAATGTCTGGTGGACTGGTCTCTGCTTTTCCTTCCAAAAGAAAAAAAAATACACTTGTACAATACTAAGCCTTAGTTCTGTCACTAACTCATGCCACCTTATGGGGCACTGGGTGACACTGTACAATCAAATCTTTCCTGAAACCTGTTTTTTTTTTCATATGACACCTCTCCCCAGACATTTAGCTTGCACAGGACAGTGGAGTGGTCCTAGTAATGATTAAATGATCCATTTGTTTTAGGACCACCCTGTACACTGGGATCCATAGTCCCTACTTGCAGTGATGAAACTCCTTTGGGCAAGGTCCTGCCTTTTGTCACTAAACTACAATCCAGAATAATGCTCTGAATTACAGTGGACTGACATCAGATTTACATCTGTGTAAGCAGTGCATTTGGCATTAGAGAGTTATTGGATAAAAGGCATAATTAGCCTTGGGATTAGACATTAGTGTTTGGCTCCCTTTTGCTTGCTCTCCTTCAGGTTCCTGAATCTTTTTATTTTTACTGCCTAACACACCAGCTTCAACAGAAGGGATAGGAGGATTGAAGGATGCCCTCAGCTCTGCCTAACCTAGCCCATAACTTGATGGTTAGAGTATTATGCAGGGATATAGAAGTAAGTTCCGGTTTCCTGGATGTGGTGTGGGGCCTAGAGTCTAGGTCTCCCAGGCCCAGGCAAATATTCTATAACCACTAAACTACTTATGGAGGAACACCTTTTTTTTCAACACAAAGTCAATGCTGCTGTCTGGTAGATAGATACAGCCATCCAGGCAAAAACCATCCTGGTCCTGCTAAAATGTCTACACTTTCATAGTCAGAATCAGTTGCATTCAGATGGGTGCATCTTAGCACAGTTTAAAACTCTCCATTGAGAGAGTAGAGAGCTATACACCCACTGGGCATAATACAATCAACCTCTGGAAGTGCCTAAATGCTGCCCATTGCACAGAACAGAAAAGTTCAACAACTCTGCAGAGTGAAACAAAATGCTCATGTGGAAGCACACTGGTACAGGAGAACTGCATGTCTACACAGAATCCCTTCCTGCACCTGACAGCAGTAGTGTAGAAAAGTGGAAGTTAAGTTGTAGACATCTTAGCAGCAATGTAGAATGTGGGCCTTACATTGCAGTGTAATATCACTGATTTAAAAAAAATGAATAAAAAACCCTTATCATGTGGAACCATTTGATCCCCATATGGGTCATCAGAAGAGCTAGAACCCCTCAGTCCAAAGAAGATGGGAATGTGCTTTCGTAGCTATTGACATCCTGCTCCTGTCCCTTCCCAGCTGTCCCCTTCTGCCTCATCTGCCCCTTTTCCTCCTTGCCCCTGCTTTATTACTCCATGACTCCTATCCCCAATCCTGGTCCTAGTTTTCCTGTTTTCCTGTTTTACCACAAAATGAAGCAAAGAGAGCATAGAAAATGGTTTCCCAACTTTCTATTCCAGTATAGCAGTGGCAGCCACAATAAAAAAAAGTCAGGCCTGCTCAACCTCTCTAGTCACTAGTCTAAGTCTTGGACTACTGCATGTTCATTGCAAATGGCATCTCAAGAGAACTGATCTGCAGCATGCCTCTTCAAACACCTATTGAATAAGTGCAAATGACAACTGTCAAAGGCTCAGCAAACCGGGGTGAATTTTCATGAAGAGAGCAAAAAAGGATCTTTTTCAACCCAGGGCAGACCCTTTCCTAAATTTCACCTATTTGTTCCAAAGTACTTACAAGAATTTTTAAAATTGACAATCAATGTGTTTTTTCCTTACCTTATTCTCAGACATGATTTAAATGTTTGAGGTTTTTTTTAAATCAGGATGAAAAAGACACCAGGCACAGAAAATTCCTACCTAAATAGCTAGTTTGGCAAAGACAGAGATATGTCAAAACAGGATCTTGCATGATAAATTATTAAACAACTATGTTATGTGTTGCATATGTTGCATTTGCTTATACATAAAGGTAGAAATAGAAAATAGCTGAAATGGAACAAAGCAATGTTATAAAAACCTGTAGCTAGATAAAAGAATATATACGCATATGTATAAATCTACATATTTCCCCTGTGCAGATCCCATTGAACTTAACAAGTCAATTTAATCTTCATGTAACCCCACAGACATCTTCTGGGTAACACAAATGATAACTTTGACACTATGATGTGTGTGCTTACATACTTGAGAGTAGAATTGGGCCCTAGGTATCAAACATATATTTGATACTTATCTTGAAATTTAAATTTGCTTGCATTCCTGAGGTAAAAAAATGAATTGAATAGAATCTGCATTTTTCTCTGCTCCTTCACAGGGTCATCACCTTGGATTTTAGAAGGTCATTTTCATTGCGCCTGTTGAAATTCCAGTATATATAGTAATTCCCCATAGCAGAGGTTGACTTAATGATAATTTAAGTGAGAGAACTGATTTGAAAAAGTCTTTTGCTTAAATTACCAGGAAGCCACCCTCTCCCTTGATATGTGGTAAGAAACTCTGACTATTTAGATGCAGAACATGCTCCATTGTGTTAATTTAACATACTGGAATTTGGTCTCCCATCAAGGGATTTATGTGAGTAACTCCTACTAATTATAACAGAAGCTGCATGCATTAATCTTCTACAGACTTATGGAAACCTAGACCTCTTTGTGTTTTATGTAGTCTACCTTAAATTTGTCTACATACTTGAAGAACATATAAATATTAGAAATAATTGGAAGATTGATCAATTAATATTAAGAAGCCATCATTTCTTAAGCCATCATTTCTTCCGAGCAGAGTGTGCTGCCCTATTAATATAATTTTGTCATATGCAAATGTTCAGTTCTCTCTGATTTTGGGGATTGCCAACATGATAGTGTTTAGAAGTGCTTCTGCTTCTTGCTTTCATTTTAGGTGATACCTCCTGCCTATACCTGCTTGCCATCACAGTGAGTTTATCAGATAATGGACAGATGATAAATAAATCATTTTTCTCTCCCACTTCTACACTTCCATTTAGATCCAGAGCCTGCAAACAATTATGCAAGTTGGCAACAAGTATTATTTCTGTGAGTAGTCTCATTGTTTTCAGTGGAACTGTTCACAGAAGTTAAGCAACTCAGGTGAGTATTGTTTTCAGGGCTGGGCTACAGAGGTCTGCTTGCATACAGGAGTTGCCAGTAGGTGGCAACTTCTATATTTATGTTTTCTGAATATCACATTGCATTTAAAATTACTACTGTATTTTTTGCATCAGCATTTGAAGCAGGTTTTGGTGTCAGGGAGGGGGGAAAAAAAACCCAACTACAAAAGTGCCCTTTCTGTGTCCCAGAAAATTCCATTCAAGTTTTGCTCAGATATAAAGTGTTAAAAATTATCATTTCCCTTCTCTCACTTGTGCTGCTCAAGAAAAAATCCAGAAGTCTGCCAAAATGATAACTGACTGGATGGGGAAATGGGGAGGGGAGGCATGCCAAAGCAGCATCAGCATCTGATACTGCTCCAGAAGCATCTGTAAACTTCAGGTATCCATGGGGAAACGAGAAAACTGAACCAGGTTCCCTAGGAACTAGCACATGGCAGCAGTGGCCTTTTCTCACCTGTGGAACAGCTTTTTCTGGATGATGTTGTTGGTCCTGAAACTCAAGTGATAGAGGTCTTCACTGCTAGAATCCTCCCGATGATATGTGATAAGGGATCGTCACAGCTGTACATCACAGAATTCATTTTTACCTATTTCTTTAAAAAAAATCTTGGAGATTATAAAGAATGTATTATAATAAGATTATGTAGATTAAAAATGCAAACACTGGAAAATTTGAATATGACAGAAGTAAGTCTGCCTGTGTCAGCTTAATTCTGCCTCCTTATGCACATATAATATCATAAAGTGTTTAATTACATCATTGCATTCCAGTTTTTTGCCAGGACCTTCTTCATTGCAAAGGATGGGCTTAATTAACCTTCATTTTCAACTACAAATCTAGCATTTCTTAAATTTCAGGGATAATTCTAAAAAAAAAAATTTTTAATTAAATTCACTTGAATTCATTTGGCCTGCTATATATTCTTATTTTTGGTAAGCTTTAACATTTTCTTTTATTCTCCTCAGAAATAAAATAATCAATTTACAACACAAATATGGCATTTCCTATACTTTAAAATACAGGATATGTGCACTTCCTATACATCATATTGTTTTCTCTTTTTAATATTTTAATGACAATGTAGTAATTCAAACCCATTGGACTGAATAGAGAAATCCTAATGAAGTCATATTTCTCATCAATTCTCACTGAGATCTAATACATGAATGTTTAATACTCTCAGACACTTTTACAGGGATTAGATTGCACCCTGTAATCTGAAAGGGAACTCAAAGGTAAAACTTCCTGATCTAACTTTACAGTTTAATCTGGCCACTGCTAATAAATCCACATTCATTAACCATGACACCATCCAATCACACAAACAGGTTTGCTTATATTGTGATTTATATGCTGACTGATTAGATCCAAAATCATAAACCTATAAAATTTAATAAAAAATGATTCACACATAAGCTACCTCAGAATAGCATTAAGATGCATAGCTAGAGTTTACTGGGGCTAGACTCATTAATATAAACTGGATTCCACAATACAGAAGCAGCTCTAAAATGAGGTTTTTTCCAAGGATTCCATGGCCTTCAACAGACCTATTTGTATTGAGTCTGGCCAGCCGTTGCTTTCTGCTTGTTCTTATGTATCTCAGGAAGTTGTTTCTTGTGTTGGTTGATGCAGACATCTTCTTTGCTGATGTATAGATAAAGGAAAGTTGATCTGAAAACTACTTCTCAGAGCCAGGTGCATCTCACAGTGAAGTTAATAAAAACAGAAGGAAGTGTGTTAATGTTCAAAAAAGGGTTTGAAGAAACATGGGGGCTTGAGGTTTCATTTGACAGGATTTCCACCTTTACAAATGGCGAGCAAGATGAGAAAGTAAAGTGGTGCCCTTTCTGACTGTCCTATGTCTGCTACTGATATTCTGCAAATTAAGCTTAGTTTTTTTTATTGATTATACAGGAAACAGAAGAGAATTCATCTGGATCTCTCATAGCTGCATATTGCAGAGCTACTGAGAGTAAAAAGTAATAAAATCTATATGGGCTAATAAAATGAAAAGATACAGCAGAGAAACATACACATGGAGCAGGCCTGTGGAGAAAAAGGGGCCAGTGATGCAGTTACTATGCTGATTATAATAATGTTTTAAGGTCAAGTGCCTTTCACCAGGATATCAGGCCTGATAGCTTTATCACAAGCCTTAAAATAATTGTTGTTCATGTTTAAGGCCTAGTACCTGAAATAATTTCATACTTAATTTAAAAAAAAATTCTAGGCCTCACATTTACAGAAAAAGATGGCAAGCTGGATGCATCCTAAAGGCTCAAAATCAGCATCAAATGATGAAATTCATCATTTTTAAAATCTGGTGATTTCTAAACAAATGTTAGGCTGTCTGAACGCACAGAGTAGGGTATATTGCTTTCAGCCATGCTTTAGAAAGGCAATGTATTTCCAATATAACATTATTTCCAGCACTTAGACAGTCTCCCATGGGGAAAGGAAGTAGGAAGGGACATAAAGAGTCAAACCGTACTGAAATCCCATTAACAGGTTTCCTCACTGCTCTTTTGGGAGGAATGGCCATAGATTTGCTTTCCAAAGGCCTGGTAACTGGAATAGAATCTAGAATCTTGTTGCCTATACACTCCTTCTCCAGCATGTATTAAAAGAAAATGGTAGTTGCTACTGCATTTTATGAGGAGCCCCAAACCATCAATGCATTAAGGGGGCCCTGAGAATTCATATAAATCTGACCCCAAAGGCCCTGGGTGAAAGGAAGGCTGATTTTTGGATCCTGACCAGGCTTAGTTGTGAACTAGGTCTGAATTGCTCAGCCTTGTGAAGACTTGGGAAGTCCTGTGAGTGTACAGAATCCCATTTTAGATGTCTAATTCCTTGCTTTGGATCAAGCACTGCAGGCACTATGCAAACATTACTCTTTCCAAGTAGTACTGAACTGGTTTTAGGGCCTGCAGGACCCACCTGCACCATGGAGCATCTCTGGATGGCCAAAGGCTGACAGAAAACCCAGATGCCCAGCTCTTCCTCCAGCCACCTCACCAAACTAGCCCTCAATCATCCAGGCAAGTCCTTGAGCACACAGAAAGCCCTCTTGCAAGGTCCCAGGAGGAGGATTTGATTCCCCAGAGGTTGCTTGATCACTCCCATATGCAGATCTGCGCAGAGTAATCTGGGCCCAAGATGCTCTAACTGGTCTGGATGCAGATTCTCTTTTTAAGGCCTCTCTCACTGCAGCGCACAGCAAGCATTTGGCTTTCAGAAGCAGGCCTGCAGTGAGGAAGCAGTGTAATCTGAACTAGCCACCGTTTCCAGTTTAAAAAGGGAAGAAAATCTTTCTCTGCAGTGTTTGAAATGCACAGGTGCTTACCGGCACAGCGTTTTGTTTCCTCGCTGCTGACAGAATGGGGCTTGGCTCACTGTCCGCAGCCTTACAGGGCCATATCCTGCCGTCGATTGGGAAGCTGAGCTCCCCACAGAAATCAATGGGGAGCTCTGTTTTGGGATCAATGGCCTGATAGGGCCCACAGTCAGCAGCCACCAGCCCTACACAACTTATACAGAATGAGGCCCATGGAAAGTTGAATCCCGGCCACCACCGCCTAATGCATTTGTGTTGGCTGCTCAGATCTCTCCCTGATAATAAAGGCACCCAGCTTCTCCGGGCTGTCTCCCTGACACTGTACCAGCACACCGCCCTCCTCCCCGGGGGGTTACACCACAGACCCCATCCATCAATTATAGATCTGTTGAGGAGGAGAGATCTGCAGCTCCCTTGACCACCCCGACGTGCCTGCAGCTCGCACATCCAGCCAGCCACAGAAACTTTCCGGGCTGCCAGGTCTGTCTTTTGTTTCTTTCTTTTCTTCTCTCCCCTCCCCACCAGCCCCAGTGGATCTTGGAAACCTTGCTGGGCAGGCGGGACCCAGCTCCCAAGCTGGCTTCCGGGCAAAGCCAGCACTAGCACTGGGGCTGGAGCAGTGGGATGCTGCAGGCAGACAAGGGCCTGGCCTTGGGGAAGCGGGGCAAGGACCAGGTGCAGCTGCGGGCTCCATGCACACACCCTGCCTTTGTTGCAGGGGCTCTTTAAATAGGTGCCTCACTCCTAGGCAGCACCTCTGCTCCTTGCCTGTCCTTCCTGCAGTGGAAACCCTGCACAGAGATCTGCATCTGCTTTCTCTCTCTTTTTTAAACAAGGGGAAGGCCAGCGACTGCCTGCTTTGGGGAGGTGGGGGAAGCCTGCTCGCAGCTGGGCTGGCAGAAAGATGCAGTGGTTTGGGTAAGGAGGATCAAAGCCCGTCTGGAAATGTGGGAGGGTTGGTAGGGGCTTCTAGGCGTGTGTTTTTATTGTTTCCTCAAGGTACATATCTGCATTACATGATCATTTAAAAAAAACCCCACACACCTGGAAGCATGCTCAGAGCCTGCAGAGATGCATTGCGATAGGGATTTTTTTTTCTTTTGTAAGCTGCACATCTGCCCTGCTAAAATAAATGGGGAGATGCTTGTTTCCCCTCTTTGCTGTATGAAGCTAATGGCCGAGAAATATTGCACGGTGCAGCTAACTGAGTACCCGGACAACTGCCTCCTCTTTCTGTTTCTTTTTTTCTTTTCTTTTCTTTTTTTTTTTTTTTGGTGTTGAGTGTTCCGAGGTGACTAAATTTGCCTTGTTGAGCCTTGTAAAATCCTGACTTAATCATGTAAACTTCTGTGTAAGCAAAATAGACTAAACTTCAAAGGGTCAAAAAGCCTTCAGGGATTTGTGCTGAGACGCCAGCAATAGATCCTAATCTGCCTGCAGAATTCTGGCTATATTTGTCCAAGGAACTGGTACCAGCAAACTCTCCAAGGTAGAGATAGTGGGTTGATTCAGCCTTTATCCCCTTAGAGAGTATTGGCTTCAGGAGGCTCTCAGGCAGCGCTTCAACGCCAAGGGAGCTCTGCTTGCCCAAAAAAAGCTCGAAAAACGAAGCACAGGAGTAATTTGAGATAATGACTTTGTAACAGGCTTGGGCAGACCTTGGACAGAAGAAGTGAAAGATGTTATCACCCCAGCATTCCTCTTAAAATGCAGCCCCCACCCCCCTACTCCCCTTATTCCCAGTTAGTCAAAGCTACATTAACATTCCAGCCAGGGCTGCTAAACAGAATCTTAATTAGTCCTGATACTCTTGTGCAAGGGGTTTATTCATTGCACTCTTAACTAATGGTTGCTGTCAGGGTATTTTTTTTTCCTCTTCGGGTTCTTTGGGGATATCGTGTTCTGCTGCAAAGCATGACAGAAATGTAATGTGCATGCAAAAAAAAAAAAAGCTTGCAGATCTGAAATCTTGAGGCTGAGGCTGACTCCAGCCCTGTCTAATGGTGAGACATTGTTAGGACTAATGAGAATAACTTCCACAACAGATATTTCCCTGCCTCTTGTTTATCTTAAAATTTAATGGGGCTCTCTCCCTCCCTCCCTCCCTCTCTCTCTCTGTTTGTCCCCATTGACAGAAAGCATTACAAAGTTGTTAGTGTTTTGAAAGCAGCTAAATTTGTCTCCGCCTCTTGCCACCCGCGGCTTGGAAGTGGCCAAGTCCTGCCAGGACCTCCCCCTCCCCTGAAACCTCTTGCCCCTCCAGGTGCCAGCCCCCCCTGCGGAGCCGGGCGAGGTCGCTGTGCCCCGGGCGCGGGGATGCTCCCGGGGTCCAAGCAGCTGCGGTGCACTGCGAAGCGAGCATCCCTCCAGGTGAAGGGCAGCGTCACAGTATAAGCCCCGGCACTAAACCCAGAGCAATGCAATAGGGATGCCTCGCCTTTGACGTTAAATTGAAGTGACTGTTGCATTTATCAGCACCGGCCAGTAATAGTTATTTGCCTATAAATCAAGGCTTTGCTACACTGATTTCGGAAACAGATTTATAAGACTATAAATGACCATTTAGTTCCTTCTGGAGAGAACTAAAGGGGGAGGGGGGTGGACCCCAGACAACCCCAATCTGCCTTCTCCACGAGGAGGTCTGTGGCCCGTCAGCTGAGAGGCTCCTTCGCCCTAAGCTTGCGTAGCATTGATTACTCACCAGGAGTTCACAATAACTATCACGAAGCTAAACTAATTGAGACAATCATGCTAAGTTACAGTCGGGCAACAAGGTACCATTGATGTGGTAATGCCTATAGAAATGCAGACGTGCGCCTCACCACCATTTAATTGCTCCTTTAAATCTGTTACTGCAGTGTTAACTGGCTTAAGTATATATTGCTGCCTTTTATTGCCTTGATGTGACAAATTAAAACATACACTCTGGAAGCCGCATTCATTGGCGGACACAAGGCGAGGGCAAAGCTGTCAGGCTGCATTCATTCATGCATTCTCCCAGCCCCGGGCTTCCCGGTGCATTTCGGAGCCGGGGGAGAAGGGGGGACTCCCATGCGGGCGGGACGGGGCAGGATGCAGGCGGGAGCCCAGGCAGCGACTTGCACACTTGCGCCAGGCCATTTAGCCGCGGCGGGTTTATTATTTCCCGAGGGGACTCATCGCCCCCCGGGGAGCGGGCAAATCAATCGCTTTATTCCCGCGGGCCTGCTGAGCAGCGCGATCTAGCCCCTCTCCCGCCCCCGGTATGAAAGTAGGGGGTGGTGGAGGCTGCTTCCCGCTGAAGGCGGCGTGCCCCGTGGTGGCCCGCCCGCCGGAGCTGCGGGCACCGCTGGGTGCTGGGACGGCGGGGCTCGCTCCGCGTGTCCGCCCCGTCGCTCTTTGCAGCGGGCGCCCTCGCTTTCCCCGGGCCCGGCCCGGAGCCGGATTCATTACTGGAGGCTCCAGCTAATTACCAGCGCAGGGAGGGGGGAAAAATAAATGTCCAGTTAAAGAACCGCCGGTAATTATAACGCCGCTGCTGACATGAACGATTAATAATTGATCACAAGTGATACACAATAAATGGACAATTTATCTCCCTATAACAATGCGAAGTCTTAGTCGTCGTCCCCCTCCTCATTAATATATAGACCAGGGGAAATATTCCCAGGGAGCAGGACGACTATTCTCCCCCACCGTTAAGTAATAGTAGTCCTATCATTATTACCATCATTAGTAGTCGTATTAACATTGGTAACATTACTGCTAGTGTAGGAGTAGTATCATTATTGTCATTATTAATAGTAGTAGTAACATTAACAATATTAATTGTGTAGTAGTATCATTATCATTATTAATTGCAGTAGTAGTAGCAGTAGTAGTATTAACATCAGTAGTAGTAGTAGGGTATCACTATTAATAGTAGTAGTATTATCAATATTATCATTAGTAGTAGTAGTAGCATTAACATTATTAATAGTAGTAGTAGCATTAACATTATTATCATTAGTAGTAATACCCTTACGGTATCATTAGGGTACCATTACTAGTAGCAATAGTACCATTATCAAAAGTAGTAGTAGTATCATTATCATTAGTGGTAGTATCATTAGAGTATCATTATTAATAGTAGTAGTAGTGTCATTGTTATCATTATTAGTAGTAGCAGTGACATTCTTAACATTATTGTTAGTGTAGTAGTATCATTATTAGTAGTATTAGTATTAACATTATTATCATGAGTAGTAGTATCATTATCCGTATTAGTAGTTATCAAGAACAGTGCAATAACTCTGTATTCTAGGAGGGATGTGGGGAAATGGATTCTCTCCATATTTTCCTTAATGAGCATAGATGGGAGGCTCCATGAACTGGAAATGAGCTTCTCTTC
>NW_017729006.1:52984043-52986238 GCF_001723915.1 Gavialis gangeticus | reverse complement strand
GTAGTATCATTATCAGTAGTAGTAGTATCATTATTACTGTTGCTATTATTGTGGTTAGTGTTGTTATCCTTATTATTAATCATAATAACGATAATGATAATAATAATGCTATTGTTAATCATTTGAATGTTAGCATCATCGTTGTTATCATCATCACTATCATCATGATATCGTCACTATCATCATTCTCGTAGTCAGCAGCAGCAGCATCCTTGTAGTTATTTGAATCACACGTAGCCGATTGCCCTAGAGGTCCCTTCCAAAGCTGACTCCCCGGCTGCAAGGAGGGTGTCCCGCCCTGACCCCCGCAGCTCGGCCTGCAGAAGGACCATGTCCCCGCGCGGGGCAGGGGCAGTGCTTGTGTCCCCCTCCCGGGCCCGCGTCTCTCCCGCCTGGCAGGCAGAGCCCGGAGACTTTTCCCTGCTCCGATAGTACAAAGCTGCGGCATTCCCCTGGGACCGATGGGGCTGGGGGGAGTCCAGTTACCTCCCAGGTGGGGACCCTACCTCCGGGACAGGAGAAGAGTGTCCTCCCCCTCTCCCAACAACTGCTTGCTGGCCAAATAAATACATAAATAAATAAAATTAAACACCTCTCCCCCCACCTTTCTTTTGCGGTATCTGCGTTGCTGACGCCCCAAAGGCGCTAGATACCAGTCATGAGTCAGAAAACTGAGGCTGCTTTCGCTGCGACCCTGGCACAGGGATGCAGAAGTGCATGGGGAAGGGGGGGGAAGGGGGATAATCCAGCGAATCCATCTCGGACTCCCCCTTTGGTTGCCTTATTTTCTTCTTGGTGCCTAGACCTGCTCCAGAACCCGGGAACACGCTGGAGTTTTTGCCTATGGGGTTTTCTCTTTCTCTCTCTGTTCGACAGCATTTCATTCAATGTCTTGCTGTTTGATGCTGCAAGTAAATGACCCCCCACCCCCAGCACCCGTCCCGTTAGCTGAGGGAGGAGCAGGCTGCCCAGGCGCGCAGGGAAGGGCTGGGAGCAGAGGGCTGCGGAGTAAGACGCATGGCAATGACTCCTGCCTGCAGAAGTTGAGCAGCCGGCCCGACCCCCTCCCGCTGCGGCTGACTGGCGGCGCTGGGTGGGAGTGTGGGGGTGCATGGAGGGAGGGAGGGGGGGATGAACTAACGTGACTGTGGGCTGCACACTGTGACGGGAGGAAAAAGTTTCAGAGCAGGGCACGGCTGGGCGCTCTCCCCTCTCCCTTGGGCGCGCCTGGTTGCAATTAAACGGGCCTTGCTCTGCCAGACCCCGGGCCTGACCCCCACCCCCAGCCCGGTCAGCTCAAGGGGCTCGAGGAGGAGGCAGCCTGAACCCTCTGGGGAAGGTGCGGGGTGGGCACAAGGTGCCTGGCCCCGAGACCGCTGTGCCAGGGGAACCTAGCCGGCTGATCCTTTGCCGTCCTCACCATTGCCCTCTACTACAATACCCTCCCCTCCATCACACACACACACACACACACACGTGCAAATACACATTCATACGGACACACAGTTATACATATGCATAAGCATACATTCATGCACACATTCATATAGACACCCACCCATGCATGGCATATATATATGTACACACACATACACGCATACACATTCATACGCACATTCATCCAGGCACACACACACACCTGCATCCATGCACACATATGCATACAGACGCATTCATATATACACTCATCCAGGCACACACACCTGCATCCATGCACACGTCTGGATACACACACATTCATACGCACACAGGCAGACATATTCATACACGCACACCTGCATCCATGCACACGTCTGGATACACACACATTCATACGCACACAGGCAGACATATTCATACACGCACACCTGCATCCATGCACACGTCTGGATACACACACATTCATACGCACACAGGCAGACATATTCATACACGCACACCTGCATCCATGCACACGTCTGGATACACACACATTCACACACATTCATACACACGCGCATACACATGCATACACACGCATTCATACAGGCATAGACACACATGCATACATATGCATACATACACATTCATACACAGATACATAAGGGCTGCTGCTGTGTAGAGCCGCTCGGCCCCCGTCCTTCCCCTTTGCTCCCTGCCGGCCCGGGGCAGAGAAGCCGGGGGCCGGCAGGCACGTTCACCTAGGCACGCGACCCCCCCCCCCCCCCCCCCCGCCC
>NW_017729006.1:52979519-52984003 GCF_001723915.1 Gavialis gangeticus | reverse complement strand
GAGCCGCTCCCCCCCGACACAATGCGAGAACAAGCGCCGGCGCTGGCAGGGAGCAGGGCCCGGCTGGCAGGATCGGAGCCTCCCCGGGGGTCCGAGCTGACCCGAGCCCGGGAGAGGGACCGTCTGTCCAGGCAGCTCCGAAACAAGCGCCCGCCACAAGGAGGAAGTGGGGTGGGCTGGAGAAAATAAAGAGCGCAGCGTGAGATCTGAATCCCCCGTGGCCGGTTAGCGTCGGTGGGAACCAAGCTGTGGCTGAAGCCTTATTTCCACCCATCCCGCTCCTCTTCTTTCCTGCCCGGATCGGGCTGCCACCCGTAGCCGCGCTCTTCAGCCTGACTTAAGCCCCACAGGAGGTGGGGAAGGAAATCTTTGCTCCTTAATGCCCTAAACAAATTGAGTTAATTTGCCAAATCCTTTGGGCGCGGTCCACCCCTGTCCCCGAGCGCGGGCGAGTCCCTGCCGAGGAGGAGAGAAGCCCCGGACCTTACACACACACACACCCAGGGCGAGCACTTAAAGCGAGTTCCCCAGACTTCCCGCTCCTCCTCCGGGAAAGAAGTCCAGGTCTACATGCAGGCAGGACTGGGTAAATTATGGAAATCTTTTTTAATTCTTTGGGCGTAGAAACATCAAAGGAATATCGTTAGCCTTTTTTTAAAAAAATCTCTGCCACGGCTTTTGGTTTTTTACCGACTGAAATGTGCACTTCGTGTCCCAACGAGAACCTGGAAGGGGGAGCGGGGCAGGAGGGTGGGAAGAACGGGTATTAACTCCGAGATGGGAGAAGAGGCTTTCTTTCAAATGCGTCCTCGGAAAATATTAATAATCAAGTTAATGTCTGTAATCTTCCCCACTGGCCCGGTAAAAGCGGGCTGAGGGCGATCGCGTTCAAACGTCTGCTTCTGCATTACACCTTTGTCTAACTGCAAGACCTTCTTCTGACGACCTCTGCTCCTTTGATCTAATTGCGCTGCGTGTTGCATACGGACAAAGAGTTGCGGATTCCTCCTGTGCTAAACCAGGAGGTAAAAAACCACCGAGAATCGTGCCCTGTCATAGCCGAGACGAAGGCAGCAGGTCCCCGCTGCAGAGATGCTCAGGCTACGTGCTTTTTTGCGCATTACAGGTTCCCAGAATTATAATTTCCGTCGTGTCAGTGGAAAGGCACCCCGACATACTTTTCCGAATTGGTTTGATACCTTTACGCGGTTACACAATGCAAACGGTTTTCCCCTTCCCTTCAGAAACAAGAGTCCCCTTCCCCTTCCTTACAATCGCTCCAGATTTTCCCGACTCCAGCTGAGAACGGCTCTTTATCCAGTTAACATTCCCTAGGCTGATGCCTGAAGTATCTAAGATCACTTTCAAATGCCCTTTCTAACAAGACCTGAGCAAGAGGCCACTAATTTTCACTGAACAAAAAGCCACTGGAGAGAGATCCGTTTGTCAATATCAACTGGTCCAGCAATTTCCCATCTTCAGACACATCGGCCTATCTGAGCTGGCAGATGTTTAGACAAGATTTTATAAATTGTTCAATATCAGCCCATAATGAACCCCAACTGACCATTCCAAAGCAGCTAAAAGCATCCAGGATCTCCCCTGCTGGGATCTAATAATGCTCTCACCCTGGAACATTATTAATCATGGAATAAAATAGATGAGCCTCTTGAAAAATAAGTGTATGATTGATTAAAGGGCAATCTAAGAAGCTATTATTCTTGTTTTATAACCGTAAGTTATATTCACTCAATTTATCTTTTGGGGAAAATAAATGATTGTTCGGGTTTTTTCTAAAATTATATTATATGAGGATTCTCATTATTTTACAGAAAATGAAAATGATGGGTTAGCTGTTTTTACGAGCCTAATCGAGGTGGATCTCTTAAGCGACTAGCAGATTATACAGGGGGTTTAAGCGACTCAGGGGAGGGGAAAAAGCATAAAAATTAAGGGCTGGGGTGTTTCCCCCTCTCCCACAGCATTGCTGGACATACTTAGAAACAAATGATTGCTTCACATATAGAAAATTAAGGTGGGATATGCTGATTTTTTTTCTAGAAAAGAGAAATAAGAGCACTGAAAAATGCTAGCACCAAAAAAACCCCCGATAAATAGCCCCAGCATGTAAGAAATGTGCATGGATCCACATATGCACATGCACAACCACACATGTACACACACGCATGTGTGTGTACTAGTACTAATGCAACAGAACAACTCTGTAGGGGTTTACTTATGCGAAGTCTATCTTTTCAGGTTATTTAAATTGCTCATTTCTTTTACATTCAAAATATTCAGTGAAATTACAACTTGGTACATGTTATGATTTTTTCTAAATCATATATTACTATTTTAGGGGGAAATAAATGAAAAACACCGTGCTGTTGCAGACTAGTCTGTTTTTATTTACAATTAAAGATATAAATTAGTAAAGAATTCTCGTTAAACAACCAAAGATTGTATAACCATCAACGTTTCAAATAAAAACCAAGCAAAATTTATTTACAAAAAGTTCAGATTCCATTGCAATACAACTTGCATAAATTACTAGAAGCTTTTATATCATTACAAAAATAAATATCAAATTTGTTTCCACTTTGTAAGTACTCAAGTTCTCCAATCACATCTTTATTATCTCTACTGTATACATCTTTTACAAATAAATTTTACAATAAATCCTATCACACCTATAGAATATATACCGTGGCAATGAAGTGATCAATTCAAGATATCCTGAGAAAAACAGATCTGTTTTCAAAAGTCACACATACATTTTGGAAACTATACTATACCAGCAAACTCACATATGTCCAACAAAATTCTCTTTTAATAATTAGAGTCTGTAGATTTAATAGTGCTCTGTGGTCTTCTTTTATACAGTGGCACAAGATGTGATCCGGATTTAGAGATTTATTATATATATTAGCTTGGGGAGAGATGATGGCTTGCTGACTTTTTTCAAAGCAATTGTGACACCTACCTGTGGACCAAGGAAAAAACCAGATCATCTAAAATCCTTCAGTTATACACTAATATCGTCTTCTTTTTTTAAGAAAAAGAAAAAAAAAGGAGATGAACTAAAATGCTTACTCTTCTATTTTCTGCTCGGAAAAAAATACTACTTTTAAAAGATCGACAACATTTTGCTTGGCCTTAAACAGAGAATGGGGGTAGAAGGAGGAGGGGCGTTGTTACTGGGCAAAAGACAATTCATGCCCAGCTGGAAATGCACGCTGGAAATTAGCATTGTCCTTGCTTGTTTAAAATTTGTAATCACCGTGTGAAACTCGGTCCATAATGTACCATTCTGATGATATTATCTTCACCCAACTACCTTACTGTTTGAAAGAGTGATTTATTGAGAAATAAATAGATTGAAAGCATATCTCCATAAAATTTAAATCGTCGGCAATGTATTGTTTTAATAAACCGGGGCACATAAAAGCGATAGGAATCCTCTACAATGGCCAACAAAAGAGCACAGACTCAGGAAAGAAAAGCCATAATCAGGGGGGTTTAAAAAAAAGACCAGAAAAAGAGCATATTACTATGTAATCAGACTCTTATGTAATGAAGCAAGAAATTAATGTTAAGCAAGTTTACAGCTGTGCAATATGTCTTGGACTTGATGCCAAATGATCAGTGTAATAGAAAATGTTCTCACTTACTTGCATTGCTGTGTGATTGCACTTCTATAGGTATGGTTGTGCTCCTACTGTGCAGACTTCAGTGGGATCTGTCAAAATAGAACCGTCAGTTAGTCACAGGACACAGCTAGCTAACTAGATTATACACTCCGGGTACGTCCCAGCTCTCACTTGCACAAAATTCAGAGCTGCGCCATTTGAAAACCTCTGCCTTTCGCTTCCCGAATTGGATAATGGTGGTGGCTGAGCTCCTGAGGCACTTCCAGCACTAGACAATTTTATTAATTTACTGTCCTCATTTTAAGCCCTTCTGAAAATAGTGGTAATAACAATAAAGTAGAGTTTAAGGTTTTACACTTAATTTGCAAACCTATTCCTTCACTGTGGGAAAGGATGCAACTCCTTAAAATCAAAAGGAAAGAAAGCACGTCCTATTTCACTAAACGCAGCAGACCAAATGGAAAGATAAACAGGGTTTTAAATAATGTACATACATTAGTTGAATTTATCGAGGCTGGGGCTTGGGGGTTGTTTTTTTTCCCCCGGCTACATCTGTGTAATCCATTAGATGTCTCTCTTTTTAAAACAAAAAACAAAAACCCTCCTCCGATACATCTCCTGTCCTCCTTACTGCATGCAAATATCGGCTTGGGGGTTAAATAGTTTCTGAAAGCCCACATCTTATTCCTGTCCAGCTTCAATATTGGGCTCATCGCTGTGAGGACCGCCGGCAGAGTTGTCTGTCCTTGGAGGTGGTGCTATTGATCGTCCAAACAAGCACAGTGCATCTAAACTCGCCTACAGGAGTGATTTTGCCTTTAGGAAAAAAAGGAA
>NW_017729006.1:52978802-52979129 GCF_001723915.1 Gavialis gangeticus | reverse complement strand
GCTCCCCGCCCTCCGCCCGCCCTGCCCCGCGCCGCCCCGCGCCCCGCCTGACCTTCGTCCTCCGCCGAGGTCTCGTGGCCCTCGGGCCCCTTGCCCGGGCTGCCCCCCTTGCTCCGCCCCGCGTCGCCCTCCTCCTCGTCCTCGTCCTCGCTCTTGTTGCGGGGGGCCCAGGTCATCTTGTTCTCCTTCTTGAGCCGGCGCCGGGCGTTGGCGAACCAGGTGGAGACCTGCGTGAGGGTCATCTTGGTGATGATGGCCAGCATGATCTTCTCGCCCTTGGTGGGGTAGGGGTTCTTGCGGTGCTCGTTGAGCCAGGCCTTGAGCGTG
>NW_017729006.1:52973537-52973802 GCF_001723915.1 Gavialis gangeticus | reverse complement strand
CCTTTCTTGGGCTCGTAACTAGAGGGCCTGTAATGCTGCTCTAGCTGGTTAGTGATGGTTTTCAAAGAGTCACTGCTCTGCTTGTGGGCAGAGCTGGTGTTTAGCACAGTCTGGCTTAGTCCATCGTTGGAAGCCACCGCGGCGGAGTTGTATCGCAGGATCCCCTGGCTCTGGAGAGCGTTGAAGTTCCCATAGTTTGTGTAATTGCTATAAAAAGGCGAAGTGTAATAAATATGCCTTCCCAGGAGGGAGGAGGGGGAGTAGG
>NW_017729006.1:52968224-52968537 GCF_001723915.1 Gavialis gangeticus | reverse complement strand
GGCCGTGGCGTCCCGCGTGGCGTTCTTCCTGTAGGCCGGGTCGTTGAGCTGGTAGGGGTACGCGGGGCTGCCGTACGGGTGGTAGCCGATGGCCCCGCTCATGCCCGTGGCGTGCGCGTCGTAGGGCGAGCCCTGCGGGAGGCACAGCGGGTTGGCACCGGGCCCCCGCCCGCAGCCCGCGCCACGTTTCTCCCCCCTCCACCCACCCCGCTGCACAAAGCGGGTAGTGTCGTCCCCCCCCCACCATTTGTCTCGGCGTACATTAAATAAAGGGGGGAGCCCTGCAGCGGGGGGTGTTGCGCTTGCCACCCTC
>NW_017729006.1:52967722-52968039 GCF_001723915.1 Gavialis gangeticus | reverse complement strand
TCCCTTCCCCACCCCGGGCTTGCCCTGGCACCGCCGGCTGCTCCCCTCCGCTGCGGGCAGGCTGGCACCCCGCGGTAGTTACCATGTAGGAGGGGAATCCCGCGGCCGGGTCGGCGGAGTACTGCAGCGGGCTGGCGAAGCCGGTGGCCGCCGCCTGGGCGGTGAAGGCGGCGGATCCCGGGTAGGGGCTGAAGGCCGAGCCCGACGACGAGCGGGCCAGCTCCTCGCTGCGGGGCGCCGCCAGCGCCGAGGCCCCGTACGCCGGGCAGGAGTAGAGCGCCAGCGAGCCGGGCGGCTGGTAGAGGTAGCCCTGCGGG
>NW_017729006.1:52963665-52967584 GCF_001723915.1 Gavialis gangeticus | reverse complement strand
GCCCGGCGCCCGGCGCTCTGCGGCGCGGAGTGTGCGGCGGCGGCCCGGCGCGCTCGGGTTTCCGAGGGGCATTGGGGAGCCGAGCTGTCCGTCACGGCGCCTCATCTGCATGCTCCGCCGGGCCCGCCCCTCCGCCGGCCCCGGGAGGAGGAGGAGGAGGAGGGAGGGGGGTGCGAGGAGGCGGCCCTGCTGCGCCGCACGCCCTGCCTCCCGCCTGCGGGTGGTGCAACCCCCCAGCCAAATTGGGGGGGTTGCATGGAGGGGAGGGGGGTGCCCGGCCGTGCCCGCGTGCAACACATGGCAGCCCTGTCCCCCGGGCCCGTGGGGGGCAGCCGCAGGGCGTGCCCCCACCAGTCCCCGTCTCCGATCCCGCGCTGGAACATCTCCGCCTTCAGGACAGGGCGGACCAGGAGCCCGCGGGGTCACCCCCACCCCTCCCCCGGCTTTGCCCCGCCTAGGGGGGGCGCCAGCACACGTTCCCGCGGGCTGGCCGGGCTGGCATCACCCCGCGGGTCTCGGGCTCCGCCGCCCCGCTGCTTCCCCCCTCGTTGCATCCCTGTGTGCCACCCCTTCACGCCATTTAGTTAACCAAATGTGGAGGTGCGGGCCGCTGGCAGGGGGAGGCTTTGCGAGCTGTCCCAGAGCAGCACAATGAAGGGGTTGGGGGGAAATAGGTTCCCTCGGAGTCTGCCGCACAGGGACGGGAAGGGGAGAGGTGTAAGTTGGCCGGGCTGCCCATTGTTAATCAATTACCCAATGCTGCTAATGCAGACAGGGGTATGGGCGTAGCTGTGTTGGGCCGGCTGTTTGGGTACAGCCAGATCTTTTATTAGGTCCAATACAAGATCTCGGCTGTACCCAACGAACTAATGCCGAGATGCACTGAGAGAGGCGGCTGCCATGCTCTCGCTCTCTCTCCAGGGGTGTGCTTCCCTGGGAAGCGGAGGGTCTGGACATCACCTGCCCGGGTGGACATCTGGAAGCATGTTGAGTTTTGGGTGTTTTGGCTGTTGGAAGTCACCTGGGCTCCCCCCCCTTCTTCTCTGCCCACCCCCATCCCCATCCCTCCCGCGCAAGGCTCCGAAGCGGTCTGGCCAGCAGACACAGTGGATTAATGCCTCTCCAGCTGTATCAGCTGGCCTCTGGGAGATGCAATCCTCGAAAAAAGGGAGGTGAGGGGGAGGAGGTTAACCCCAACAGGTATTTCTTGTCATGAAATCTCGAGTTCCCAGTTTGCGATAAGAAAGTGATAAACAACAGCTAAACTCAATGCAACAGATTACAGGACAGACGCTCGCTCCCCTACGTGATGATTAATGCACATACATTAAATAAAACTAGGAAAATGTTTTTAAAAAACCCCACAAGAGCTTAACATAGCGCACTCTCATATTGCCAGAGTTATATAGAATAATCGATCTCAGGCGATTGCATCTGAATAGTACATTTCTCTGTTTGGCAAACCGACCTTTAAGGATCTGCATTTGGGGGGCTCTGCTTTAGCGCAGCTGCAGCAGCTGCAGAGTTCCCAATGCAAAATTAATTATAACCTTATAAATGCATACATGAAGCTCTCTAAATCAAACAGCACGCCCTGAGAAATAGAGCAGACCCTCCGCCTTTTTATTTGGGAAGACACATCTCTCTTCTTTCCAGCGGGGGTGACGTAAGTATTTATCTACGGGAATTGATTGCTTTTAGTTCCCCCTCTTTAATAATTAGTGGTGCAATTCAGATTGGGAATACAATGGCCGCTGTGTTTACATTTTAACAGGGGATTAATGCTATTAAGTGACTGTTACAGTTATGACCTGGGAAGAGTGCTTAAATAAATACTGTGGTCCCAAGAGGACTGATATGATTCAGTTCAGAGTGTGCGCAGCTACATGTATGTACAGATCTACACACACACACGTGTTACATACGCGGCATAGATGTGTATGGATGTATCAAATGGGATGTTGCCGCTCTTTGCCTCGGTGCAACTCTTCTGTGATTTCCTTGGGACGATGTACTCAATCAGGAATTCGAGCCCGAACAAACACAAAGAGCAACCGGTACTAAAAAGTGCAATATTTTCATCTCTGCCTTCCAAAAAACCCCTCGTTTTGTCTTTAAAAAAAACCAAAAAAAAACCGGGGACTAATATTGCGGGAGATTGATAGAGTTTAATATTATCATTTCAAAAGACAAATTCTAGCCTTGGTTTGATTTGCATAATTTTTGTGTGTTTGTTTAGCATCAGAAGGATCCGGTCTTGTCCACTGCAAGGAGGGAACATGCTTCTTATTGCAATAAAAACATTACTGATTGGACTTAGCAGAACTGAGCGAACGAAAAGCCACTAAGGTCATTTCAATACAACGTGTAAAGTCTCTGTGATAAGACCTCCCTGAAATGTGTGGCCAGATTGCTTTCTGCAAATGGCCGGGGTACGGATTATATTGAACTTTCCCCCGGTTTATGCTCTCTTTTGCCCTGGTTACTTTAGCTTGTCATCCATGGGGCTCCTGAGCTGAAAGCCCCTCTTCCAAGAGTCCTGTTTGTGACTAATAAAAGCCGTCTATCTTGCACTATTAAGCAGTAGAATAGCACGACGTGCACTTTTTATTGGTAAAAACTGTAGCGAATTAAAATGCCTACACGGAGACATTAAAACCTACACGCTGCCTTTTGATTTGAATATCTATTCATTGTTTCAGTATTTGCACGCCTGGCTGTTCAGCGACGGCCGCATTTTCCCCTTGTGATTTAAAGTTTCCTGGAGGGGTAATTAATAAACAGTTAACAGAGAAGGGTCCTTTCCCGGTCCTCTTTCTCCTTAAGGATTTGGGGGAGACCTGCGTGTTTGGGGTTTTTATTTTGGGGGGGAGGGGTCGCTGGTTGATCGTTTAAGTGCAACCTCCGCCTGCTCACACCAACGCCACTTCCGAGGCTGAAGTTTGAAGGTGATCAAAGTTGGTCTCTGGGAATAGTGTCCTCCCTAATATAAGGCAAACACGAGCTGTTTGCTCTGTGTAATAACTGGCGGTGTGTGTTTATGCACAGACGTGTGTGTTCCGGGGGTGTTTGCTTTAGGACCCGATCCTGCTGTCTTGAATCAGGTTGAAATCCTAGCTTTGCCATGCCCAGGACTGCAAGCCCCGGCCCAGATCCACCCTCCCGGGTGCAGCGGAGTGGATGGTCGCGCAGGAACTTGTGGACGCAGCGCCCTGGGACCTGCGGTCCCGCAGCCCGCACCTGGCCCGGCTCCTGCGGGGCTGGGGAGAGCTTCCCCCGCTCTCTTCTGATGCGGGGATCGCCACCATCCCCTGTATTTAACAGCATGAGATAACGGGCTGCTGTATTAAAAAAAGAGAGAGAGAGAGAACCATGATACAGGCAAGCAGGGCGAGGGGAGATGCTGGGTTTCCTAGGCAGAAGACAGGCTGGCTTTCCGAGGCCGCTTGAGTGCGTGTGACAGAAAGGGAGAGCCTTTCTGCAGCGTCTGTTCATAGAGGCAACGTGGAAGGGCTGGGGAAAGGCAGGCAGGGGGGCAAAGAGGAGAAGGACCCCCCCATCTCCAGGATCAGATCTCTAGTTCAGGCTGCACGTGGGAGAGGGCGCTGTGGCAATGGCTTTGCCCCGCGCTCCGGCGCAGACACAGCGTGATTGTTTGTGGAAGCTGCTTCCCCTGGGTCCCTGCTCGGATTTCACGCCCTGCTTTCCCTTCCCCACCTTGTCTAATTGCGGGCCCACGCCGCAGGCAGCGGAGCGGGGATCCTCGCAGGGGCGAGGCTCGCGCCCCTTCTCCTGGTCTCAGCCTGACTTCGCTTCTCAGCTGGGCAGCCAAGGGCATAAAAGCACGAGAGGTTTCTCTGCCCCCTCTTTTCCTCGGAAACGCTGCCCCAACTTTCTGAGGACGCTAGAGCTCTGGCAG
>NW_017729006.1:52957374-52958665 GCF_001723915.1 Gavialis gangeticus | reverse complement strand
CGCTTCTCAGCTGGGCAGCCAAGGGCATAAAAGCACGAGAGGTTTCTCTGCCCCCTCTTTTCCTCGGAAACGCTGCCCCAACTTTCTGAGGACGCTAGAGCTCTGGCAGCTGGGATGATCTAGTTGGGGCTGGTCCTGCTTTGAGCAGGGGGTCGGGCTAGGTGACCTCCTGAGGTCCCTTCCCACCTGAATTTTCCAGGATCCCACTCCTCTTTCCAGACCTGAAATGTGCACGGGGTCTGAAGCTGGGGTCTCGTACAGGGTCCATCTTCAAAGCCACCGGAAGAGTTTTGCAGTCCAAAAAAAAAAAAAGAAAAAATCCCCCACGTGCTCGTTTAGAGAGAGACTTTCCTCTCCTCTGCTTGAGGATCTCCCCCTTCCCCTGTGCCGTGCCATGCATAGAGCAGCTAGAGGAGGAAGAGGACCTGCTTTTTGTTGTTGTGTGGTTGTTTGGGGGGGGGGTTTGAAAGAAAAAAGGATAGTTAGTTTTTCCGCAACTGTTCGTAGCTACTTTTAGTGGCATTGCTAACAGTAGCCAGACAAAAGAGCTCAAGGCGCTTAGATGAGCCCTTATTGTCACCTGGGAAGGAGGCAAGATTATTTAGAGAGAGCGAGAAGCAGCGGGCAAGCCACAGGTAGGATGTTTCCTTCTATTAAAATAAAAGCAGCCTGAAGTCGGGCAGGTTTCTTACTTTTCTTACACTGACATTTTAAAAGGCGGGGGAGGTCTCGGGGAAGCCCCGCATCAGACCCATTCTCATCAGATCCCGGCTCGTCTCCTGCCACGCAGCCGAGCACGGAGCCCGCGTGTCAGGTAGGGCTGCAGGG
Source organism: Gavialis gangeticus (assembly GCF_001723915.1). NCBI lineage: Eukaryota > Metazoa > Chordata > Crocodylia > Gavialidae > Gavialis > Gavialis gangeticus. The sequence goes on along the minus strand of NW_017729006.1, from coordinate 52,957,837 downwards.
GACTTGGCAGCAAACAGTGGCAGGGTTTCCAGCGGGCTGGCACAGGGCTGCGGTGTGCGCCGCGGCGCCCTGCCTCCTCCCCCTGCCCTTATTGCCCACCCGCACCAGGTGACCCGACCTCTCCGCACGCCTTGTAGCTGGAGCTATTTCGCGATTGCTTTCCTGGGAGGACTCCTTTGTGGGGGCTGCCTTTTCTCAGCTCAGGGAAGACGGGGGAGGAGGGGGGCACCCTCTTCCCTCGGGTGTGCTCCGGGCTGTGCACCCCGCACTCCCGCAGGCTCTGCAGCCAGCCAGGCAGCGCATCCTCGCTTCCCAGCCTGCGCAGAGTGAGCGCCGGGACTGCTCTTTCAAAGGGGAGGAGGGACAGGGGTGGGAGAAGGGGGGCCTGCCCTTGAAGGCCCCGCAGCCTGGTGGCACAGGGCCCGGCAGCGCCTGCCTGCCCCCCCACCCCCCCCGGGCGGTC
>NW_017729006.1:52933378-52956670 GCF_001723915.1 Gavialis gangeticus | reverse complement strand
CCCACCCCCCCCGGGCGGTCCCGGGAGGAGCTGTCGGGGCACGGAGTCCCCGGGAAGGAGCGCCCCCCGCCCGCCTCCCGCCGGCCTCCCCGGAGCTGCCCATGTGCGAGCCGACGTCACAGCTGTCAGATCCAAAGGCTTCCAGACCCTCCCGACGTAGCCCTTCCCCTTCCCCCTGTAATTGCCATCATCCGTCTTATCATCGCTTTTAACACTAGAGAGCACCTGTTCACCTGCTTTGTGCTTTCCTCCCTCGCTGTCGCGCAGGCGTGTGTCCGCAGCACACCGAGCCTCTCCCCCGCCTCCCAAGGCAGCCGCTCAGCAAAAGCAACCAAGCCAGTCTTCCCCCCCCCCCCCAAGCCCCTGATGGGTTTAAGGGTGGCCAAAGCTTCAATCGGGACTGTCCCGGGGGGGGGGGGGTGGAGATTAGATCAAGCATTGAAGGTATGTTTTCCTGCTCCTAAAAACAAACATTGCAAAGCAATTTCTGCAGCGATGTGTCCTCATCAAGGTAGAGAGATCCCGGCTTTAACATCAGCTGAATGTGGGCCAGGTCTGGTGCCTTCATAATCGTGCTGGGGTGCGCGGCTGCAGAGCACAGTTAAGGGGGTTTGCGTGACTTTTTCATTCCTTTGTCCTTTAGGTTTTTGTGTCTGCTGCTTGTAGTACTTGGGGTGCAGAGGAGTGCAGCACTGGTGTCTTTTCCCCCCTCTTTTTTCTACTCTCAGGTAAGTCATAGGGGGCACATCTACACGTTCATTAATGTGCAGTGGTTACCAACTTCCCACTGTGCAATCGTTTAGTACTTGCATCACCAAGTACGAAATGACTGTGCAGTAACCCGCATTACTGCATAATAGCATCCTAGCATGGTTACCTAATGGCACTTACTGCTTGTTTCTACTGCATAGTGGCTGGTTACTACTGCTCAGTAGCATCGGGTCCTGGCTGGTGCCCAGTGATGCTACTGAGCAGTAGCAGTAGCGACTCAGTAAGCAACTGGTGTAAATGTGCCTACTGTGCATTTAATATAGTACTTGTATAATCAAGTGCTAAATAAATGCACAGTAACAGAGGTCACTGCACAATAGCACCAGTGAAACACCTTTTTAGTGACACTATGGTGCAGCAGTCTAATAATACTGTGCAGTGGTGTATTGGCACCGTTGGTGCTGTGACACGCTACTCCGCAGTATTATTAGGCTACTGCGCAGTTAGCAGCTCATGTAGATGCGTCCAAGTACCCTCAGACGTAGCTCCAGAGGACTAAAATGCTCTGGGAAGGAATTCTTGTGTTCCTTTTTCTGTTCATTTGAACTCTCATACATAAACACTAAAGAGGAAACCCAAGGTATATGCTACCATGTGATCTATATGATTAATCTCAGGTATGATTCATCAACTTCTGCTCTTTTTTTTAAATGCAAACCCATGGAGCTAGATTTACTGGTATATTTTGGATGCTTCACCATATTCCAGAGCACCACCATATCCAAGAGTGGACTGCACACTGATCGCAATGAAGGTAGAGGGCATAAACTGTGCAAAGCAGTCAGAGCATACTGATAAACTGGCATTTAGTTTGCCAGCTTGGAGTCACAAAATGCTTAAGATCTTGCCAGCTGGAGCAAATAAAATGACAATTGGCATTCAATGCCATCTATCAATGAGAAGGTAGACAAGGACAAAGGTCCCCTCGTGCCCCTGACTTATTTCAACCAATAGGATGGAAGCATGCAAATTAACTAAGGAGAGATGGTGCTGATTGACCACCTCCTTGTGAGTGAAAATGGCTTAAGAATGACCTGAGCTATTGATCTGGTTCTTTCTAGGCTCATAACAATTAGACACAGAAGTCATTATTAACTTATCTGAGTTACATCTTGATTTTTTTAGCCATAGCTGAAACTTATCTATAAACTGTGCTCTGCTCACATGGAAAATTTGAGGAGTTTATATTTGATTCATTATTAAGACAATTTGCCACTAAGAAAGATCTGCTAAAGAGTGTTTAATTTCTTAAAAGGGCCATTTTGAACCACTGGTTTTAATACAAACTTATTAAAAGGTTTTCCTAAATACGTATGCAGAAAATGCATTCTATATTCAAAGTCTAATTGCTGGAAGTTTGAAAGGATATGTTATATTCTTACCAAAATAATCAGAATCCCCTCTTTGGCTGCATCCAGACAAGCGCAGCAGTGTGGTATGTGGCACCGCAGACATGTCTGTGGTGCCACATACCATACGTTCAGTTGTTCTCCGTGCTGCAAGGGAAAGCGGGAAGGATTTTTTTGACCCCTGGATATTCAGGGGTCCAAAAAAAATGTGAAAAAAAAAAACAGAGCGGCACACGTAGAGGTAGTGTGCACTGCCTAAAGCCGGAGCCGGAGCCTGGCCAGCTGGAGCTGCACTCCATTGCTGGCCAGGCTCCGCACAGCAGGGTCACTGCTGCTGCAGCTACAGGAGGACCCCAGGACCCCAGGTAAGGATACTGGGGCCAGCCCTGTGCTGGCCCTAGTCTCTCCTACCCCACCCAGGGTAACTTGCCATGCACCAGAGCACATGTGGCAGAGGCATTCTCTGGGGACAACTAGTGGTGGCACAAGGTGAACCACTGCTAGTGCCTGGGGAACCAAATGCCCACGCACATCTGGACGCAGACTTTAAGTGCAAAAGTTGACTCAGGCTTTATAAATAAGGATAGTATATGACCAGTAGCTTGGTTATATCTTTATAGGAATATGAGGGAATGGCTGAAGACCTTTCTTTCTGGATATTACCAGAGTACTCATTAGTGAGAGTAGAATGCTTGCTTCTCTCTCCCAGCTTTTCAACTGTTATATGAAGTCACTGGGGAGAAATGTAAGGTGTCATGTCTCAAATACCAGAATTATATGGATAATACTTAGTTCTGCTTCTATTTTATTTCTGACACAAGCAGCACCTTTTTCAAGTATCATCATTTTTTTCCCCTCCCTGAGATGAGACCTACATGAAAAAAACAAAACCTTTAGTTCCTAATTTAAATATAAGGGAAATCCTAGTCCATCTTTGTAACTCTCTGACTTAGCTTCTGGCCTTCAGGTTTGCAAAGTGTCAGAGCTGGGCTGAACCTGAACTCTGGTAAGATGGAAGTGATTCTGGTATGAAGAGAGAAACATTTAAAGAGCTAGCAGTCCCCTTAGTTTGCCTTTTGTCAAGGGTGTCTGTCCTAGAACAACAAAATGGTAGGCATGGGAACATTTTCTTACTGGTTATTGCTGCTCTATTCTCAAAAGAGAATCAAAACTGAGTCTAGCTGACACAGGCTATAAGGTTGTGGCCTGTCCTGTCAGGTGATGATATGGATGTGGTGATCAATGCTTTTTTTGAAATGCAGGATGAGTTATTACATTTTATCTAGTAAGCTTTATGAACTTAATTTAATTGGAAAACTCTCTTGACAGCTATATCATTTCTCTGTAGTAATAAAATAATTCACTACATTTATCAGGTGTTTCTTTGTAGCTCTGGTGAGATTATTTTTTTTTTTATACATATCATTTAGGTCTTTACATATACTTTAAGAAACCATCTTTTGGCAGTACTCTTACTCATATAGCAGATTTTTTTACACGTCCATGCAACGTTCACACAGGACAAAAAAAAAGAGGCCTAAATGATTTATGCAGCTAAATCCTATTGACTTTTTTACAGGTAGCTGAGTTATTTAAGTATTCCTGAAATTTTAACACAGATAAAAATAAGCCATTAGACTTCTACCAACAGAGAGCAAATGTTGATATTTTGAGACTATTATTTATTTGCACAGATGATGAGGCTACACTATTCTATGGACTAATTTGAGATCCATTCATTGAGGAATAAAACACTAGCTTTATCACTGTGATAAGAGCCAAAAAAAACTGGCTATTTCCTTACCGATGAGAAGTGAATGACAAAAACATTACTAATTTGAATTTAATATACCTTTTTATTTTGCTTTTTTTGCATGCTTGGTTTGATTAGTGAAGGTGACCAAATTAGTGATTTTTTCTTTATTTCTACCCCTTTATTTGGGCCATATTGATCTTTGTGGAATCTATTTTATAGACTTAATCTGTTAACATTAAGTATTAACCCAAGAACACTGCTTGACAATGTTTTTCTATTATTTAGTTTTCTTTCTTTCCTTCTCAGGGTGGTTATGTATTGGGTACAAGATTTATTTTAGTTAAAGAGTCCAACATTCAGCATTCTTATGACTGAGCACACAGGCCAAATCTCTTCCTCTAGCTCTTTCTCCAGTTGTCCATTGAGGAATCTGATGAGGCAAAAGAGAGAGGACTCTTTTCCTCCTTTCTCCAGATGAGTCAGTCTCCTCCTTCTGCTCTTGCTCTATTTTGATGCATCAAAGAGACATCTGGTACTTGATGAGCAAGTTGTGTATCCTGAGGGTATGCATGTATGCAATTTCATTAATTGTGACATTTATAGTTTTTGCATTTTTAAAAATTTGTTTTCCTTTTATTTATTGAGCTAGAGTGAGTTTAACATTTGTGGCTACTTGCAGATGTAAAAAAAACAACCCCAAACGGTGCTTTACTTTAAACTCTGTGCGTCCCCACATCAAGCCCAGCACGTGCCCAGAAGACGTAATGCATTTATTGGACCTGGCTTGCCCAACCTCTGTATAGATTGGGTGCTTTAGGGGGGCTTTTGTGCTGTTTTTATCTAATAGCTTATTCAATTAGCTATTACATAAAAGCAGCCAAAAAATCCCACCGAAGTGCCGGATCTATACAGATGCTGCACAGCTGGGTCCAACTAATGCGTTGCTTCTCCCAGTAAAGCACATTTTTTGTTTTTTTCTCATGTCTGTCTGTAGTGTTTCTTTTATAGGTGTGTAGATATGCCAGTTCATAAACTCTGGGATCAAGATGTGGAGAGAGTCCAACTGAGGGCAATGAAAATGGTTAGGAGGCTGGGGCACATGAGGAGAGGATGGGGACACTGGGCGTATTTAAGCTGCAGAAGAGAAGACCGAGAGGGGATTTGATAGCAGTCTTTAACTACCTGAAGAGGGGTCCCAAAGAGGTTGAAGCCAGACTGTTCTGGGTGGTAGCAGATGATAGAACAAGAAGCAATGGTCTCAAGTTGCAGGAAGGGAAGTTGAGATTAGCTATTAGGAAAAACTTTCTCACAAAAAGGGTAGTAAAGCACTGGAACAGATTACCCAGGGAGGTTGTGGAATCTTATCCTTGGAGATTCTTAAGACCTGGGTAGACAAAGCCTTGGCTGGGATGATCTAGTTGGGGATGGTCCTGCTTTGAGCAGGTGGTTGGACTGGATGCCCTCCTGAGGTCCCTTCCAACTTTAGTTTTTACGATTCTATATGGAACTTAGCCTCTGAAGCTGAAAGTTGCTTATGCTATGTACCCAGGAGACAAATAGCAGTACTTGTTATACAGTACCCTAAATACTTCTATTTTTACTGTTTTTCTATATTTAAAGTTAAACTAGGGATTTTAGACTGCAGCTAGTTATAAGGATGGGCTGGGATGACACATATCTAAATGAGTAATTAATAATTTTTGTTTTCATCTGTCAACAGATTTTCTTTACGTGAGTGGACTGGACACATAAGGGTGATTCTGTTCCACCCCATACATATCTCTGAAAAACAGCTAATGCAAAAGGTGGATGAGTCCTCCTCCTCACTGTTTTTTTGTGACATAGTCTTAAGGCTGAAGACATGGGTTACAAAACCAGGTGCATTAATGTTTTTTTTCAGGGACTTGGACACGTGGAATAGGATCATACATAGGCACCTAAGTAAGTGCACACTGTGTTACACGAAAAATCTGTTAATTAAAGTAAATGTATAAAAATAAAAATCCTTAGTTCCCTATTTAAATGTAAGGACAATCAGTCCTTCTTTATAACCCACCTCTTGCTTGCTAAACTACTGGTCTTCAGACTTGTAAGATTATGCAAGGCAACATCTAAATACATTTAAAATCTGGTACTTGGGCCTTTGCCTGTACCTGGAAACACGATCATATTAGCACATTAACACTGAACCAAACAATGATCAGTATTCATTCAGCTAATCATGACTAATCCCTGCTCCAGTTAGGCCTTGGCTGATATGTGCTCCAGTCTGTTGTTTTGAACTAGTTAACACAGGAGCGATTCAGTATGTCCACATCAGGAACGGCTGAGTCATAAACCAGTTTTCTCAAACTGATTCAGCAACCACTGGCAGCAATATAAGGAGTGGATTTGTCAGCTCTGCCCCACTGCTCCCTCTGGCTTCTATTATTTGCTGTTTGAGAGCCTTGTGTACAACACATTCCCGCTGAACCAAGTATCAGCACAGGAAAAAAAAACTCCCTGACTATTCACTCCAACTCCCTCACCACCGAGGTTACAGTACTGAAACTCACAATATACATAACTGAGATTGTCCAGAAAAAAGCAGAAAAGATCAAACCTGACATTTCTCTAGTTAAATTGAGCAGATATTTCATAAGCTTTTAAATAAGCTTTCTGGTCTCCTTCATAGATCAGAAAAGCCATAAAAAATGACAGAAACACATGTTTTTTAAATTAAGGAGACTTGTCTTTCTCAAAGAAAATAAGAATGTGGACATAACCCACTGAAAATCAGTGGGCTTTGAATCAGACCCAGACCAGAGGGCTTGGCTGATCTGGAAAAGTGAAAACTTTAACCCAAGGGAGCTTTCTTTTAGAAATGGAAGGCTAGCAGGGCCCTCAGGAGGTCACATCAGCAGTGTTACAATGGGGGGGGAGAGAGGGATGCTTGTCTCAGCACTTAGAAGGGGCACCAAAATCATGTCCCACTCCTGTCTGCATCCACAGCTCCACAGCTCTGCTCTTGCAGCAGCAGCCAGTGCACAGACACCAGTGTGGGCAGAGCCAGGGTGGGCAGAGCACAGTGGTGGGAGCAACAGCAGGAGCATCTGGGACTGGGTAAGACTCCCACTCCCTGCTCCCCACAGCTCTCCCACGGGATTTCCTAGGGCACAAACCCTGCTTGTTTATGCCATTGTGTCACAACAGAGGTGTAACAACCCGGTGCTAAGACCTGGGCAGTATCAGGGGCTGGGACAGTGGAAGAGGTGGCTGGGCCAGCAGTCTCAGCGACTGCCATTCTTGTGCCTCCAAGTGGGTGCCCAGGGCTGGTGCCATTTTTGTTCTTCATGGCTCTGTGTTTTGGGAGTACTTTTTTGATTGTGACAAATATTAAGTGTTTTTGTCCCAATCCTGCTCCACTTTGGGAACACATACAAAAGTGGCACTTTGCTCTGAATGTCTGCTTATTAGTAAAGCTGGGTAAAACATTTTCAACTGAAACTTTTTTCAGCAAAAATACATCTTTGAGGATGCTATATCTCTTCATGGATCTGTGTCAATTTTGCCAAATAGTCACTTAAAAAATCCTTGTAAAATTATGGGAAATCTAAATATTGTGTTTTAACTCTTTAAAAATGAAGCATTTCAATATCTCTGTTTGAAGTTACTTTTCATATTGGAAGTTCCTTTAGTTTAATTAAAAACATATGTTTTAATTGCTTGAAATAAAAATAATATTATGTTTTGGGTCAAACAAAATCTCCTATGTAACTGGAAATTATGTTTCTTGACTTTTCAATTTGCTAACATTAAAAAGAAATAGTTTTTTAAGCATTTCATCAATTCTTTAAAATTGTTTTTGGAATTGCCAACAAAGCAAAAAAAGAAACAAACCCAACATTATTCAACATATATACTTAGAAGAGTCAGGGGAACTGTTACTAACAATAAATTAACAAGTTTAATTAAATATTATTCTATTTCCAGACATCTTGCAAAGGTGGCTAGATGAATACAAAATAATCTTGCCAAATTATTTTTTAGCCCTATACTTCAAATTGAATTGCGCTAATCTCTACTGGTTATACAGCATAAGCCAGAAAAGTGGGCCAATTGTGGTTTTGCACATAGATAGAAGTCAGAAAAAAATACTACTAGAAGAGGGACTTTGAAATGACCAGCTCCATGGCTGGTCTGGTTCCTTCAATCCAATGGAGAGGATGGTCTGTGACCCTGTCTGCAAATGTAAACCTCAGGTGATATTTGCAGAGGACTTGGGGAGTATAGCCTGTACAAATCAGCTGGGAATGGTCTAACCTGACTATTCTTTGTTCATCTAGCCTATATAGGTTAGTCTAGTTTCCATCAGGGTAATCTATAGGGTAATCCCACTATTAGCAAGGAGACTAGGATGTGTTTGGACTATGACTGGTGGGTTTACAAGCGCACTTGCATTCCCTGGTGGCCAACGGCTGTATGGCAACTAAACTAGATGTGTGCACTGCTACTGGTAGGCAGGATTTCCCTATATGCCCTGTCAAGGGGGAGCTCCTTTGCATGGCTGGCCAGTGATCCATGAGATATGGCCATGTATTTCATGTAGAAATTTGGTCCCTACTTTTATTTCAGGCTGCATCTTGTCCTCTTTATGAATTTACAGAAGGATCATGTGGTGCACACAGAACAAAGTGAGTAAAGCTATGGGTATTTTTGAGAAACTGCTTGTCTCCCACATTCATTTAAATAGAAGGAGAGCATATGGACCACAATAATTAACAATTCATGTGGGGCTAAGGGTTGTGTAAAACACTGCTGGTAACACAAGGACTGGGTATATTTTGGGAAAAAATGATGCTGAAGCATTTTCCTTCTTTGTAAATAACTGCGTCTTTCCATCTTCCTTATTGCCATCAAAATAATCGTGATTGCTGCTGTCCAGCTAATAGGTACCAAATCTAACACCAGTGTAGTACATGGGGCATAGTAAATGAGGCCTTTGGTAAATCCATGTGCAGTTCATGCCTTACAATAGCAATTTATAGTGAGATTATCTTGTTATATTAGCAAAGGGAATGGTACATTTTTTTTCTTTTTTTTTCTTTGTCATTTTACTGCTATATGCCAGCTTCCTGTTACCTTCATGTCCTTTTTTTCCTTTGTGGAAGGTAAATGGAGATGACTGGTGATTAACTTACTTCAACCACTTCTGAAGTAAATTCTTTGGCTTCTAAGCCAGTTGACTTGTGCTTTTTCTGTTCTAATCAAATCCAGTTTCATAATTTCACAGGGTGAAGACCAGAAGGGACCATTAGTTCTTCCAGTCTGACTACTTGCATATGGTAAGCCATTCTATTTCGTCCTCATACTGTGTCTCAGGTCCAAGGACTTTAGGTAGACCAAATGCTTTTCAACCCTCAGGAGGCTAAACTGTGTACTTTAGGCAGAAAAAAGGAAAGGCCAAAATGTCATCAGTGCCCAAGTCATCAGCAATGACACAAACCTAATCAGGTGAGCTATATTCAGATGTTCTTAGATGAACTAGGAACTTTGCTGAAGAGGGTGGTAAAACACCACCAAAGTATTCCCTTCTGAATCCAGATCTAGTCGTGAGTATGCTCCTGAATGTGTTAACAAGATACACCAGACAAATGTCTAAAAGGATTTGCAGACACCTCAGAACACTAGTTCACCATGTCAGTGTCCTGTACCCAGCTCTGACCAATCACTGATATGTTGGAGAAAGGAGAAACATATCCTAATTAAACCACAAAAAACAAAAACCCCAGCCAAAACAAAAAACAAACCCACCACACTCAAACTCCTGCCAGAATACATTAGATCATTGTACACTGGGGAGAACAATTTTTTTCATGAGCTTTGCAATTGACTAGCAAAAGCATGACTTTTTTATTTTAATCTTTGTCTTAATGTAATTATTTATAATAATTATTATAATTGTCTTAATGTAATTATTTATAATAACATTTATTTCAAACTTTGGAAAATGTAGACATTTTAAAACTCCAAAGAAACCATATCACTAGTCTGTGCCCTATTCTGTATGCACAAGGTAAATGCAACCAGAGCATGATCACCAGTATCTTGGTGAATGCAATTTGTTTTACTTACTGGGCATATCTGCATGAGACATTTGCTATGTAGTTGACTAATTAGCTGTGCAGTAAAGATCTTGTGTCTACACATGCACGGCTATTAGGCTGCAGTAAACTAACTTACTGTCCAGCAGGATAGTACTTGTAAGTACAAATGCTATTCTGCTGCAGAGTAAAAAACTTCACAGCAGCGCACAGGTAGACACTGCACCGGCTAACTGAGGCATGAGCGTACTTTAGTGCAGCGGCTGCCTACCGGCTAGCTCCACAATGAAGCTCCCTCATGCCCTAGTCAGCTCTTTTGCATCATGTGCAGCCAGATGAAGCAGCCCCTGGCTGTCAGGCTGACCAGGCTGGGACTCCCTACCAGGTGGGGCTGCTCTGACCTGGGTCCACATGCTGGGCATGAATAAATTGTTCCTAGGAGCATGTTCAAACAGTGTGCCTGGAAGCAAAAAGCTCTGAAGCAACAAGTTCCAGAGTTTATTCCTGTGTACTAATTGCATGTGCAGATGTGCCCACTGGATAACTATTTAGTCCAACAGTATGAGGGCCAGTTTTGTGTTATCCTGTGTTACATGCAGGACTTTCTGTGTTAAGAAAATACCATCTGTTTATTTTTGGAAACTTAAGAACATTTTTGGACAGTCTGTGTGAAATGACTCCTAAGTGACCTAAGATAACACATTTTTACTTCTCGCTGGGCATAGCTACATGTGCGTTTCTGTCGGCTTAAATTAGAATAGGCCACAGTCTACACGTACAGGCGTTAAGGCACATTAAAACGGTGTGGACTGATTTGGGACTAAAGTTAATCCCACACAGTGTTACTGTGCAGTAAGACATCTGGGCTTTACTGTGCAGTAACTAATCAGGCATAAAATTGATACCTGCATGATGCAGGTATCAAATCTATGCTCAAATCAGTGTAAGTCACCATATTTACTGTGCAGTATGGGTGTGCATGTGTAGACGTGTGCCCGTACTGCGGAGTAATTTTGGTTACTACACAGTAAATGCACATGTGTAAACGCACTCAGTCATTACGGATAGATATTAGAGAAGTAGTTCATTCTGTTCTCTAGTGAGGGTCTGTAGCAGATGCTTATCAGATCCCCACTGCTAGGTCTTTAATCAGATCTCTAGTCTATAAGCAGTCAAGCTTCTGGCTTGTCTCTGACTCTGTAATAGGTAAGAGGGCCTTTAATATAAAGTGCCAACTGCCAGCCCTCTTTTGAAATTCTGTCCTTATGGGACAAGTTGCAAACACTGATTAAATGTTCCAGACATAAGATCCATCCTATTGAGTTTCAGTAATAGCAATCATGTAAAGTATCTTCTTATATACAAGTATCTCCAGTTCCCATTGTTTAGTACCTTGCTTCTTGGCATTACTGCATAAACAATTAAAATACATTCCATACCCATTCACCTTTGTGTTGGAATTTGTCATGTGCATGACACTGAACTGGTTTGTATACTTGGGTGTGTAATTCTCCTTCCACTTCATAGTTAGAAGCCTTCCTGACAACTCTAGATAGTGTCTCACCAGGAGACTGGTCCTCCTCCAACTGAGGTGGTGATCGTCAGGACCATTCAAATGCATCTCTCTACAGCAGGCTTCCTAATATTCCACAAAATAAAATCTCTTTCCCAAACCACTTCCCTGACTGACTGTTTACCTCCAAGGTCTTCTGTTTTCTTTCTTCTTTTGCTTGAGGAACAGGAAGAATTTTCTATTGTTGTCTGGATATTCCCCTCTTCTCAGATCTTTCAGGTCCTCCAGGATCTCTGAAATGGTGCCTGAAGTAGTGCTATGGATGCTAATGAGGTTTACCACAAAGAAATGTCTCTTGCCCACTCAGAAATCTGTTACTGTAAAGGGAGTTATGTAAAAGTTGCCCTTTAAGAAAAATCTTTGCCATTGTGGATATGTATTTTTTACTTTACCCCATAACTAGAATGATTTTATGACATCCTCTTTACAAAAGGGTGGAAGGAATATTGACATCAGAAACACCCTAAGTATAAAGGGGCATATACTTTAGATAGTTGGATAGGACAAAAACCCAGCAAAACTCTGTCACTGAGGAGAGGAGACAGATAAATGGAATATAATTGAATTGTGAAGAATGAGAATTTCATTTTCCCATCAAAATACAGTTAACCTGTTTCTAGAACTATGAGAATAGTTTTTCAAACAAGGTTTACAACAGCATAAAACACATACACAGACAATGGAAATAGCCTCATCATTGCAATAAAACATGCAGTAAAGCAACTTTAGTGTAACAAGGCTGTGCTTAAATCTAAACTCAGGATAATTCAAGATTCAGAATTTAGTTGGGAGATGCAAAGTCTCATTTTTTGTTGAGAGAGATGACCAGATGTCTCTCCATCACAAGCAAAGGTATGTTAGGTCACTGATATGACTGCCACCAGTTGTGTTGTAGCATAGATACCTCCTATAATCTTTGAGAAGGGCTGCTGAGGAAACACTGGGCCTCAAGCCTCTGTCTGATAACATGAACTCTGAGGTTTAAACACTCATTGCTGATCAGGAACCAGATTCTACCCATAACTGACCAACTATGAAATCTTCAGAGGGGCTATTAAATGTTAATAATGCATATTTTATATCATAATCTCTATTATGATTCTCCTCTACATTAGAAATGGCATGTTAGAGACTGTCATTCTATGGAGTACAGGCTAAATTCTTCCAAGCTCACAGTGCAATGAGAGAATGTATATGGGCCAGATAGTATCTGGTCTTTGCTTGAGTGCACAGGAGGGAAGAAGGGGTGCACAACGGATTGGGACAACCACAGGGGACAAGACACCATCACAGCAGAGGAAGACTAAGAGCTTTGTAGAACTATACTTCCTTTAGCCTCTGCAACAGAGAAAGAGCACCAAGGGGAGTGGGGCCATTGGTCCTCCACCTATGCACTAGCAACCATAGCCAGCAAATCTGAGAGCCTACCCAATACCCTCTGCACATGCCAAGTAATTGCCTAGGCTTCTGGAAAATCCTTGGGAAGCTCAATGCTACCCTAATTTCTCCCTCTGGGAGGCACCACTGCATTGTTCCTTATACTGCGCCACTGTTTAGCTCTAGAAAAGTAACTATGACATTCCTTCCTTCCTACAGTAGACAGGAATACGTATATCTGCATTACTCCATAAAGTGAGAAGAGTACTCTAAATTTAGCATTTGTGCTCTTGGGATTTCAAAGCTGCTTCAAGTACTATTAGTATTGTTGGCATCCCAGATTCGTGTTAATTACATGACAGTCTCTGTAGAGGGCTCATGCTGTTTGGACACTTTTGTTTGTATTCTATCTGTCTTGGTTTCTTATGTGCCATAGTTTTCAGCTGCACGTCAAGTTTTAGTTTCAGTGTTGCAATCATAATTCCACACAAATTGCAAAGCACCGTAGAGAGTTATATATTTCATGGCCTAGGCTTTTGCAGCATTATGGACCCAGCATTACAAACCAATGTAACATGTGACTACTGCTGGAAGAAGGAGGCACAGCTGGCAGTTGCGTGGATGAGCAAGCACATGGAATGAGGACATTTTTCAAGCACTGGTTGGGGAGAGAGAAAAATATGCAAATAATGTCTTTGGCAATGTTTATTTATTTATTTTGGAGCTCATCCCATTGTTTTTCATCATGATCGCTTTTGACAGACCATGTATTGTGGTGACTTGGTATCTCAGCTCTTATTATTATGTGAGATTTTATAAGGTAGAGGATTCCTGTGCAACTATCCACCTTCTTTCCTAAGAGTAAGAGGGTTGTGAACTTCATATCTCTGCATTTTATCATCTCATATTGCATCTTGTCTAGAAGAAATGTTATCACTTCTAAAAAAGACATAACCAACCACATCCATGGCAGCCAGGATGTCTTTGCTGGGATTGCCTTCTTGTTAACCCAGCGAATAAATACACATTTATTTTGCAGTGAGTTGAAAGCTCATCTTTAATGGTCAAATTACTGTAGAAGCTGCCCCTCTCTGGATACAATGCCTTGCTGCCTGGCTCATTCAAAGCACTGAAGAAGAGGCAAGTGATGGGTAGACTGATTCCCAGTACTCTGATAGAGAGGAACAGGGAAATCAAGAAGAGCTACTCAGGCAACCAAGTCGTCTGCTTTTCTTACCTTCTGAGCTTTAGTGTAATTATAAACATTAGAGATGGGAAGTGTAGATGGTTGGTATGTTAGGACTAGAGAAGTGATGATCAACCAGGGTGCTGTGGCACTCTGAGGTGCCTTGAGATCCTTTCAGGTGCACCACACAATGTTAGTACTGTTAGGTGTGCAAAAATGATCCACAAGATAAAACCAGTGGACATTTTTACACGTGTTCCAGGGTGGAGGGCTCTTTAATTAGAATGGCTTCAACAGCCTTTCTAATTAAAGTGCCCATAGTGTCTCCTCACATATTCAAGATCTCATACTTCAAATGTTGGCTGGGTCATTTTAACTAAAGCTGTAAAGCAACCCCACCACCGTTTTGAAATGTGGAGATGCTGAATACACGAGATGCAGAGGCTGCTGGAATGCACTAATTAGCACACTCCAGCAGACTCAATTAATTAAGTATGCTCCAACGTGCTGCAATTACAGTGCATCAGAGTAGTGTCCCTGCATGTGTACAGGCACCCAGTGATTTCCAATAGTAATCCATAGTATAAAAAACATCTTGACATGTTGTGATCTTCCTGAGTTCTTTGCAACATTATTTTTGGTAGTCAAAAAATGAGTGAATGCTAAGAACTGGCATTTTCTGAGGGGTGCCTTGAGTCTAATCAGGGGTGCCTTGAGTTCAAAAAGGCTGGAAACCACTGGGCTAGGGAGTGGGCCTTGAAATGGGGCAAAGTAGCGGTAAAGACACACCTGCATGGACCAGGCAGGGCAGATAGACATGGATTGTGTTATATAAGAGCCTCCTGACTGTTCAGGGCAAATGCTTTAAAATAGACCTCCTGAATGTCTAGCTAGCATGATCATTCGAAGAGTGGTAGGCACTCTGTACCCTGCAGTCATGACGTATTTTACACCCCATAATCACCACACATGGCTAAGGGTGCGTAATTGAGCAAAGGCAGTTTAGCCCCAGCATGATCCTGAACAGAGCTCCATTGCCAATACCACCATTACATTGCCATTAGGGATCTACTGAAACCACGATGGTGTGATTTTCACAAAAGCTGTGATTTCATGTAGGCTCCATGAAAAAGTACTTTTGGTGGGCTCACTGCAAAATATAAAAAATAAACTTACTGGCAAGCAGAGGAAAGCACACAGGAAGCCCTGGAGTCTTGAGCACGGTGGGGGGAAGGTGGAGGGGGGAGGTTGAGATAGAAGGGGCAGGGATAAAGTGGGGGCAGAGTGGGGCAGGAGAGTGAGGGGCAGGGATGGGCTCTGAGCTGTGAGCAGCAGCTTTCCCCCTTCCCAGTTTTGGGCCATGTGGTAAACTGCAGGGAGGGGTGGGACTGCCAGGGCCCCTCAACAAATCAGAGGTGTGGAGCGGCCTTGCTGTGCTCACCCTATAAAAATGTTTGCCAGCCCCAGGATCTGCCCATTAAATCAGGTGAAAGAGTAAAGCAGCATTTGCATACTGAAACTCAGCCATTATGCAGCAAAAAAGGTAAGAATCATGAGGCCAGAAAAAAACCCAAGCAATATCAAATTTTATTTAGTGAAACCTCAAAGCAGCCTGATGTAATAAATATAATTTTCCACAGTTTGCAGTTCCCAGCTGAGGGAAGCTGGATTAGGGTTGGACCAGAATTGAGGGCATAGTTACAAGAGCATTTTGCAAACCCAGTTTGTTGTTATTGTTGTTCAGAATAAAACAACAAAGAGGAAAAAAAAGAAAAGGTGTTGTACAGTAACTAGACTTGAAGCTACAGGTTGAGGTGCATTTCCAACCTGGCCTGGGTACAGGGAAGTGAGAACTAGTACCCATGACAGTCACACTTATGGAATACATGCCTGTACCTGAATCCAATGAATACTGTAAAATCTTAAAGGCCCATTTTGTATGATAGAAGGTTTGTCTTAAATAAGTTTTTGCCTCATGTTTAACTTAAAATTAACATAATTTGTGACAAGTTTGGGGAGGTAAAGTGTTGAGGAAAGTGATCAAGTCAGATTGGAAATCCCATCACCTGCACTTATAGGAAGAACCCTACTAACTCACAGCAGGGTCTGTCTAGTTCACCAGCTTGTCCCTGAAATGGGACCAGATGCATCAGAGGAAAGTGCAAGACACCCCGTTGTAGACAAGTAGGGAATAGCCCACCCAGAGGGAAAGCTTATTCCTAACTCTAGGTTGTTAGTTGTCAATTTATGACAGAAGTAGAGGTTTGTATACTTTATATATCTTGTCTTATCTAACAGTGGATTTTTTTTCATCCTCTTTACAAATATATCTCTTTAAATCTTGTTAACTCTTGCATTTGTGGTACAGAGTTCCAAAAGCCAATTATGTTATGTATGAAACCCTTTAATTAGTTTGAAACATATTGCCTTCCTATTCAGTCCACGCCTATTTTGTAAATATCTAAT
Organism: Gavialis gangeticus; assembly: GCF_001723915.1. Taxonomy (NCBI): domain Eukaryota; kingdom Metazoa; phylum Chordata; order Crocodylia; family Gavialidae; genus Gavialis; species Gavialis gangeticus. The sequence goes on along the minus strand of NW_017729006.1, from coordinate 52,940,109 downwards.
GCATATTTAATATAATTATATACAAAACACACTGCAGAATAAAAAATCAGGGATAATTTATTATTCTAATTACTATGGGGTAGAAATGTGTCAATTTTCCAGTGCAAATTGAGTAAGAACCCTCATCAAGGTAGGATTACAGACCACATAATGCTAGAGGGATTATATTGTGTATGTATGAAATACTAATTTTCTATAGATGTAGAATGGTTTTATCTTGCTTGTGGTGTTCAGTGAGATAGATTTGTGACTTTCTAAATGGGGAGGGTGGCATATGCACATGGTTCTGAATAAAAAAGCAAATGAGGGAAGTCTGAAGCACAGAGTTTATCAAATAAAACAACCTGTTCTTACAAGATTTCTACTGAATATTTTCAGACCTTAAAAGTTCAGGTAAACTTCAGCTTAGTACCCAGACTGTTAAAGTGAGACTTCAGGCATTTGAAGTTGGGCCATCTTGACTCAGTAAATCTCATACTAACAATGTTTCTTTAGGCTTTTTTTTTCCACTGGAGTAACAAAGACATATGGTGCCCTTTCCACTTTTACCATCTAAACCACCTGTGCAGTTAAATACCAAAGGAAAAGCACACATTTTCCAAACTGTGCAAACAGAATTTCAGTACATAGGAGAGTAAAATAATCACATCCTATAAGTTACATTTTTTAAAACGCAGCCTCAAAAGTGCTCTTTAAATGTCATTCAGTGTACACTTTAAAGTATGTTTTCCCTTCCAAATAAAGATTTCTCCTACAATGTGATTCTTCAGTGAAAGAAAAAAAAGTGACTAACCCTGTTCCTGCAGGAAACTCCCATGATAATTAGGGTTTGGCCTGTGATATAACTAAGAACAATCTAACTGAGATGCTCCCCACCTTTATTTAATTGCCTGTATGAGGAAAATACTAGGTTATAGATGTTGTCTTGTTGCACTGGAAGGCATGAAAAGTTATAGACTTCTAAAACATGCAGGCTTTCCTAGTTACCATAGTGTTTATCTCATTCAAATGACAAAGGCTGAAATCCTTTAATAATACCCCCAAAAAATTGATAAAAGGATTTTGAGTCTCCAATAACAGTCCAATTCAACTCAAATTGTTTTCATTCAAGTATTTAGAATGTGGTAAACTATTTCAACCAGAAAACGTTTGTAGATAACCCAATTTCTTTGTTTATAGAAATCTCAAAAGAAAGATATGAGTTTGTTACTTATTTTTGATCATATATTTTGAATAAGTAATGTCTATAATCCAAAGTATTTCCTTTTAATTTATGCAATATGCCTTTTATTCTGTGTTTAGCACATAAAAGACACATCTTGCAACATATATAGTAGCTTCAAATCCTGTGGAAAGGCTTACAGCAAATGTGATTGAGTTAGATGCTCAATACAGATAATAGACTATATCAAGAGCTGGTTGGGATTTCACCAGAGAAAGTGAAAAACCTAGTCACCCAGGGCCAGATTCTGTTCCATCTATTGGGCACCTAAGTGGGTTAGGTTTCTAAATGCAATTTTATCACACACTGCTTGAAAATCCATTTACCCATATACTTTTGTAACCCATCATCATTTGCCCTTCAGGGCTAGGGACAGACATTCAAAAAGCCCAAGCCTGAATTGATACAATCTTTACAGGTTAGTCTAACCTGCACAGCTTGAACCTATTTCACAGATTTCATAGACATTACCTCAGAAGATCATTGAGTCCAGCCCCCCGCCCAAAGGGCAGGAAGTCAGCTGGGGTCATAGGATCCCAGCAAGATAAGCACCAAATTTCTCTTGAAGGCATTCAATGTGGGTGCTTGAACCAACTCTGATGGCAGGCTATTCCAGACCTTGGGGGCTCGGACGGTAAAGAAATTCTTCCTTATGTCCAGCCTGAAACGGTCTTGCTGGAGTTTATAACTGTTTGACCTTGTCATCCCTTGGGGAGCTCTGGTGAACAAACGTTCCCCCAGGTCCTGGTGAACACCCCTGATAAACTTATAGGTGGCCATCAGATCACCCCTGAGCCTACGCTTTTCCAGGCTAAAGAGCCCCATAGCTCTCAGCCTGTTGTTGTAAGCTCTGTTTTCCTGACCTCTGATCATGTGCGTGGCTCTTCTCTGGACTCTCTCAAGCTTCTCCACATCCTTTTTGAATTCTGGAGCCCAAAACTGGATGCAATACTCCAGCTGTGGCCTCACCAAGGCTGAATACAATGAGAGAATGATGTCCCAGGATTTATTTGAGAAGCATCTATGGATGCAAGCCAGTGTTTTGCTCACTTTACTACCCGCAGCATCACATTGAAGGCTTATGTTCATCTTGTGGTCAATCATGTCCCCCAAGTCCTTTTCATCTGTAGTGCTAGTCAGCATAGCACTGCTGACCCTATAAGGATGCTGCAGGTTTTTCCTCCCAAGGTGGAGAACCTTGCATTTTTTGATGTGAAACACCATCAGGTTCTTATCTGCCAATTTCATGAGCCTGTTCAGGTCAGCCTGGATCACCCACCTGTTCTGAGGTGTGGATACTTTACCCCAGAGTTTGGTATCATTGGTGAACATGGCCAGTCAGCTTCTGACTCCAATGTCCACATCATTAACGAAAATGTTGAACAATACAGGTCCAAGGACAGAGTCTTGGGGGACCCCACTGGTCACAGGGCACCATGACAATGGACTTCCATCAACCTTCATCCTCTGTGTCCGACCACAGAGCCAGTTCCCCAACCAGCAGATCGTGGTGGACTGGAGGCTGCAGTTGGCCAGTTTTGCCAAGAGGTGATCATGGGATACCAGATCAAAGGCTTTTTTGAAGTCAAAATATATGACATCAATCTCCTCTCCCTTGTCCAGGTGATAGGTCACTTGGTCATAGAAGGAAATGAGATTGGTCAAGCAAGATCTACCTGCAACACACCCAGGCTGTGTATCCCTCAGGATACTGCCGTCAGATAGTCTGTTAAGGATTGCCTCCTTGATAATCTTTTCCAAGACCTTGCCCAGGATCAAGGTCAGGCTGATGGGCCTGTAGTTTGCTGGATCCACTTTCCTCCCTTTCTTGAAGATAGGTACAACATTGGCCTTCTTCCAATTTTCAGGCACTTCACCAGAGCTCCAGGAGTTCTCGAAGATCTGTGCCAGGGGCTGGGCTATGATGCTAGCCAGCTCCCTGAGTACCCTGGGGTGTGGATTGTCAAGGCTGGCTGACTTGAAGGTGGCCAGCCTGTCAAGGTGTTCCTTCACAAGGTCAGCATTGATGGAGAGCAGGGAATCTCCCTCACCTGGGCCTCCCTGTCCTGTAACAGGCATGGGTGTCCTGTGGGACTGATGAAAGACTGATGCAAAGTACCCATTTAATGGGTTGGCTTTTTCTTGGGCATCGGTTGTCAGTTGTCCCATCTGGTTTAGCAGGGGTCCAATGTTGCCATTGCTTTTCCTCCGGCTCCCCACATATCTGAAAAAGGACTTTTTATTGTCCTTGATACTTGTAGCTAGTTGGAGTTCCGTCGCAGCCTTGGCTTTCCTCGTTCGCTCCCTGCAGGACCGGACCAGTGTGGAATATTCCTCTTTGGTGGTGGATCCCATCCTCCGTCCTTTGTGGGCCTTTCTTTTTAGCTGGAGGAGGTCTGCTAGTTCTCTGGAGAGCCAAGGGGGCTGCTGTGCACTTTTGCTGCCTTTCCTCTGAGATGGAATAGCCTGAGCTTGTGCACTGAGGATCACTCCCTTGAGGAGCAACCACTGTTCCTGAACTCCCCTCCCCTTAGGGTCGTGGTCCCTTAGGGCCTCATTGACAAGCTTCCTGAGCTTGCCAAAGTCAGCTTTCCTAAAGTCAAGGACTTCTGTATTGCTGACTGACTTGCCAGCTTTACGGAGGATGGTGAAGGTGATCAGCTCATGGTCGCTGTCGCCCAGCTTCCCATTGATCATTAGGTCTCTGATTAGGTAATCTGCAGTTGCCAGTACCAGGTTGAGCATTGCTTTACCTCTCATTGGCTTGTAGACTTCTTGAGTCAGATAGAGGTCATCCATGCATGGGAGGAAGCTTTCCGACTGCTCGGATTTAACCAAGCACTCTTCCCACGAGATGTTTGGGTAGTTGAAGTCTTCCATGACAACCATGGACTGGGAGCATGTGGCCTCAGCCAATTGCCTGGCGAGCTCCTGGTCAAGCTCTTGACTTTGGGTGGGAGGTCTTTAGTAGACTCCCACTGTTGTGTCCCCTATGCCGTGTTCCCCATGGATTTTAACCCAGAGGGTCTCCAGCTGTCCACTCTGGTCACCAATATCAGCTTGCAGGGATGCGTAGCTCTCCTTGACATAAAGAGCTACACCCCCACCCCTTTTGTCTACTCAGTCTCTCCTGTACATGGCATAGCCATCTATACCTGTGGTCCAGTCATGGGTGGAGTCCCACCAGGTTTCTGTTATCCCTATGACATCATAATTATTTGTGTTAAGCAGGAGGACAAGTTCCTCCTGCTTATTCCCCAAGCTCCTGGCATTTGTGTACAGGCAGTCAAGTGTCCCCTTGGGGGCCCTTGCCTTGCCCACAGATTGATCCAGGGCTGGGGCAGGGGTGGGCTCCCTTACGTGTCTAGGCCCACTGGCTTTGCAAGGGTTGCTTATTGGGTCATCAGTAGCAGTAGTCCCCCTATCCCCCAGTGGGCTTAGATTTGCAAGTGGATAGACATTTACTTTTGAATCAAGAAATGTAGGCATATGCCTGCAGTGGCTCAAGCTATAAGCTGGGGGGCGCTACAGTAAGCCTTCCCTTCCCTTCCACACTGCTGAGTGGAGGAATGGCATGGCCAGGCCCCAGCAGGATGCTCTGATTAAGGAGGGGTTTAAATCCCCACCCTGCCTGTATCCGCAGCTGAGGTATGCCTGGAGGGGGAGGGGGAGAAGGAGGAAGCTCACTGCTCAAGGAGTGTTGCCAGACCCTGGCCCCCATTTAGCACTCTGAGGCAATAGGGGGTTGCAGGAGGGAAGACTGCTTGTGCGCAGTGTATGCATCTGTTGATGATACTGAGCTTTTCAATCTTCCTCTCCCTGCTTCTTCACACTGTCTGCAGCAAGCTGCTAGACAAAAAAGCCAGCAGGGAGCTGATAACACAAAGTTTATTAGCCCATCAAGAAAACAAAAGCCTCTCTCATTAGTTCAAGCTCTTCTTAAACAGCTTTTTCCAAGGAAGGAAGGGAGGGACATTACCAGCTTACCTGTTGATTAGCTCCAAAAAGCCCTAAACGGATACTAATCTGTCTGCATTTGTTCCAATGAAATTGGAGACACACACACACACACACAGATACCTCTCAGCTTTAGCTAGCATGGGGGTGGTGTGACTGTGACCAGATGCTGGCTAGGGTCTGTGCAGCTGGGGTCCATGATGTGGGAGAGGGGAGGTAGGGAGGGGGGCATTCCTGCTTGACCAGCGAGGGGGTGGTAGAGCAGGGGGAAGCCTGGCAGACACTGCTGTGTCTGCTGTCCTCCACCCCTTTTCTCAGCCAGCCAGAGCAGTTTCATAGTTTCATAGTTGGTAGGGTCAGAAGGGACCTAAGTAGATCATCAAGTCCGACCCCCTGCCATGGGCAGGAAAGAATGCTGGTGTCAAATGACCCCAGCTACGTGACTGTCTAGCCTCATTTTGAAGATCCCCAGGGTAGGGGCGAGCACCACTTCCCTCGGAAGTTGGTTCCAGCTTCTAGCCACCTTGTCTGTGAAGTAGTGCCTCCTGATGTCTAGCCCGAACCTACTCTCAGTCAGCTTATGGCCGTTATTCCTTGTAACTCCCGGTAGTGCTCAAGGGAACAGGGACTCTCCCATTGCCTGCTGGTCTCCCTTGGCAAGTTTATAGATGGCCACCAGATCCCCTCTCAGCCTTCTTTTGTGTAGGCTGAACAGGTTCAAGTCCCATAGTCTCTCCTTATAGGGCCTACCCTGTTGCTCCCTGATCATGTGAGTGGCCCTCCTCTGGACCCTCTTGATGCTATCCACATCCCTCCTGAAGTGTGATGCTCAGAACTGGATGCAGTACTCCAACTACTTCCTGACCAATGTCACATACAGGGGGAGGATCACCTCCTTGGATTTGCTCGTGATGCATCTATGGTTCGCCTTCCTGACTGCATCCCTACATTGGCGGCCCATGTTCATCTTGGAATCAGTAGTGACTCCAAGATCCTTTTCAGCCTCTGTGCTGACAAGAAGGGAGTTCTTGCTGCTGGTTTTTCCTCTCCAGGTGTAATACCTTGCACTTGTCTGTATTGAAACCCATCCTATTCTCATCTGCCCACCTCCGTAACCTGTCCAGATCTAGTTGTAGCCAGTCCCTCTCTTCTACATGCTCACTTCTCCCCACATCTTACTGTCATCTGCGAACTTGAACTAGGTGCTTTTCACCCCCTTGTCCAAGTTGCCGATGAAGATATTGAACAGTGGATAGTGGTCAGGCTAGGGAGAAGAGGGGCAGGGCCAGCGCAGCCCAGCCCAGCCCAGGGCTGAAAAGCATGTTGGGACACTGGGGAACTGATTTAACTTAAACCAGGAAGAGGTCTGGGACAGAAGTTGCATAAACCAGTTTGACCCAAATCAGTTAAGTCTGATACTACATTCAACCAGGTTTCTCTTAAACCAGTTTTGGCCATTTTGAAACTGGTTTATGTGCACTAAACTGATGTTCTGGTACAGGTTTAAACCAGTTTCTGTTCACTTAAGCCAGTTTATGTGTAACTTCTATCC
>NW_017729006.1:52896873-52928378 GCF_001723915.1 Gavialis gangeticus | reverse complement strand
GTTTCATAGTTTCATAGTTGGTAGGGTCAGAAGGGACCTAAGTAGATCATCAAGTCCGACCCCCTGCCATGGGCAGGAAAGAATGCTGGTGTCAAATGACCCCAGCTACGTGACTGTCTAGCCTCATTTTGAAGATCCCCAGGGTAGGGGCGAGCACCACTTCCCTCGGAAGTTGGTTCCAGCTTCTAGCCACCTTGTCTGTGAAGTAGTGCCTCCTGATGTCTAGCCCGAACCTACTCTCAGTCAGCTTATGGCCGTTATTCCTTGTAACTCCCGGTAGTGCTCAAGGGAACAGGGACTCTCCCATTGCCTGCTGGTCTCCCTTGGCAAGTTTATAGATGGCCACCAGATCCCCTCTCAGCCTTCTTTTGTGTAGGCTGAACAGGTTCAAGTCCCATAGTCTCTCCTTATAGGGCCTACCCTGTTGCTCCCTGATCATGTGAGTGGCCCTCCTCTGGACCCTCTTGATGCTATCCACATCCCTCCTGAAGTGTGATGCTCAGAACTGGATGCAGTACTCCAACTACTTCCTGACCAATGTCACATACAGGGGGAGGATCACCTCCTTGGATTTGCTCGTGATGCATCTATGGTTCGCCTTCCTGACTGCATCCCTACATTGGCGGCCCATGTTCATCTTGGAATCAGTAGTGACTCCAAGATCCTTTTCAGCCTCTGTGCTGACAAGAAGGGAGTTCTTGCTGCTGGTTTTTCCTCTCCAGGTGTAATACCTTGCACTTGTCTGTATTGAAACCCATCCTATTCTCATCTGCCCACCTCCGTAACCTGTCCAGATCTAGTTGTAGCCAGTCCCTCTCTTCTACATGCTCACTTCTCCCCACATCTTACTGTCATCTGCGAACTTGAACTAGGTGCTTTTCACCCCCTTGTCCAAGTTGCCGATGAAGATATTGAACAGTGGATAGTGGTCAGGCTAGGGAGAAGAGGGGCAGGGCCAGCGCAGCCCAGCCCAGCCCAGGGCTGAAAAGCATGTTGGGACACTGGGGAACTGATTTAACTTAAACCAGGAAGAGGTCTGGGACAGAAGTTGCATAAACCAGTTTGACCCAAATCAGTTAAGTCTGATACTACATTCAACCAGGTTTCTCTTAAACCAGTTTTGGCCATTTTGAAACTGGTTTATGTGCACTAAACTGATGTTCTGGTACAGGTTTAAACCAGTTTCTGTTCACTTAAGCCAGTTTATGTGTAACTTCTATCCCTAGCCTAAGACTGAGTCACAAAAAGGCAGTAAGGAGGAGGTGGAGGAGGACCCATCCACCTGTTGTACAAACAGGGTGCATCTACATGAGATGCTACTGTGCAGCTGTTACTGCACATTTATTATTTATATTAGCAAGTACTAAATAAATGTACAGTAAGCAGAGTTACTGCACAGTAGCACCGGTGAATGTTTTTAGGCAGTGCTACTGTGCAGTAAGCTAATAATATTGTACAGTAGTGTATTAGCACTGTCTGTGCTGTGTCATGCTTCTGCGCTGTATTTTTTGGCTACTATGCAGTCATCATCTCATGTAGATGCACCTGCAGTTTTTCAAGGGTTTCAACAGGGACAAACAGAGTTGCACTTGGGCACCTAAATTTACTGGTAAGTTTAATAGGGGAAATAGAATCTAGCACCCAGTGATGAGGAGACTCACTTGGAACACAGGAAACCCTAATTCAAGTATTAGCTCCAAGTCCTGCACAGCAGAAACTTCAGCGAGCGTTTTCCTCATCCCAGGTGAGCAGCCCCATAACCAGCCTCTGGTTTTTTTAGGGAGTGGCAAAGACATTACCAAGCCACCTTTTGACTATCCCAATTGTGGAGACAATGGCGGGTTGAAATTGATCCCAGGAATACATTAGAGCAGTGAAAAGAACAGTCCTGTAGGAACTGAAGCATATTTCTGGCTCCCTTGAACAAAACCTGAACATATGAACTCTGCAAAAAAGTACATAATGTGAGATTTAATGGGAGCAGAGTCTTCCCTTGCAACTTAGAGCTATGCTATCAATACCATTCTGGAGATAATCGCCAAGAAGTTAGCATCAAGGACACACAGGATTTCTGAGACTCTGTCTGCGGTGTGCCCTTGGCATTTCTTTGGCTTCTGTATGGAGATGCCTGGGGATTTAATATTTTCCATAAGAGATTTAGTTGTTTTGTTTTAACTTGGTCTTCCACAGACATTTTTAATGCTTCAGACAGTCAATACAGGCTCATTTGAATTGTTTATATGCCTGGAGTTTGAGGCCAAATTTGATCAAGTGAAGTAAATAAATACTATGAGGTTATTAAAAAGAAATGCATTACATATAAAGACCATTTTTGTTTCTGTCTGTAAGTGTTCTATTTTTTTTTTAATATGGAAGGAAATACATAAAAAATAAATAAGTGGCCATGTCAAATGAATGATTATATATACTTGCATGTTCAGAAGGACACTGATAATTTGGCCACCTTCTGCAAAAAACACAGCAGCCTGCTGCTATCACTGCTACTGCGTGTCCCCTCGCACACCCTCCTTGCCCTGGGCTTGAAGGAAAATAGGACTTTCTGCATTCCACCCATGATGTGATTAGCACCTTTTACTTATATTATAGCTGCAGTAGGGGCAGCCATAATCTGGTCTAAAGTATTGATTCATCCTTAAAATCCAAATGACTTAAGAACTGGTTACCTTAGTAGCCTTGTCTGTCTCTTGATGCAGTAATGCCACTATTGAGATCAGTGTATGTAGCTAAACTAGAGTGGCCTTGGATTAACTTGAAGGAGCTCTTGTGAAGGTCCCTCAATTTAGGTGCTTGTTCTCCAAAGTTTGATCCAAAGTAGACTACACCCAGGTGCAGCATGTACATATGTGCCCAAGACAACAACAATTTGAGTTGGGATGGAGCAGGCCTAGGCTGACAGGGAGCACAGGGGTCAGCCCTACACTCTAGTTGATGGTGGTGGATGACAGAGGGGCTGGCTGGGGCATGAGGGTGCTAAAACTGTTTAACATGTGGGTAGGTGGAAGGCAGGAGTTGGTCTTCCAGCTGGCTGGGATGACTAGGTGCAATTTATGCCTGCAGTCAGTGTTTACACATGTATTTAATCTCAGTAAATTACCTTGGTATGAGATAGGTGGATTCCTCTAAGGAAAGTACTAACTTGACAGTACTATCTTACTGTGGGATTAATTAGTTTACTGTGACCTAATACTGCTGCACGTGTAGACGGTGACACTTTATTCTACAGCTAATTAGTCTACTTTGCAGTTAAGTATATGTGTAGACATGGCCAGTGGCAGCTAAATAGAGAATCCAGGCACCAAAAGAGGCAGATGCACCTAGGGTATGTGAAGAATTGTGCTTTAGTTCTTCACAACTATCAATGAATTTATACTTGCAATACTCCTGTGTGGTGAAGTGATCATTTTACCTACCCCTCCTGTATGCTTGGGGATCTGAGATGCCATGAGATTAAGTCCACACTTGCCAAAATCATCAGTAAATTTGGAGTGTCCAATTTAAGCAGACCAGACCTCAGTTTTTCAGAATAATCAGGCATCTTCCAGCACTTTACCTGTACAGAGAAGAGCTCCTACCCCCTTTGCCATTGGTAGTGTTCAGCACTTCAGCAAATTTGACTCCAGGTGGCTCAAGCTGTGTGCCTGGAAAATAAGCAAATTCAGCCTAGGACAAACACTTGACGTGGACATTTCAACCCAACTGATTTACATCTGGTAAAGTTATAAGCCTGATATTGTCAGTCAGCCTTAACTTTGTGTGATCTTACCTATCATTTTATTTTGTGAGTTTTAGTATTATTTTGCCAAGACATTTAAAAGGAAATAATCTTTTTTATGGTTTATTCAGGAAAATTGTTGAAAATTGGGTACTGAAAATGTACCCAAAAATTCAAATGTGTGCCACCTGCATGATCAGAACATGCTTGTTAGAATGAGTGTCAGCAGACAAGGTTTTATGGGTAAATTCAATATCTTTTATTAGACCAGCTAAAATAGTTGGAAAAAATTCTTTTTTGCAAACTTTTGGGTACAAACATCCTTCTTTAGGCAGAGGGAGTGTCTGCAGTAGTTTGCAACTGCAGGTACTCCCTTTGCCTAAAGAAGGGTGTTTATACCCATAAGCTTGAAAAGAAGATTTTTTCCAACTATTTTAGTTTGTTTAATAAAAGATATCAGATTTACCCAAAGAACCTTGTCTGCCTAAGACCTTAGACCTACACAGCTACATCCAACAACCCTGAAATATTAGAATGAACATGACATTGGGCATGCAGAGCATTCTGTTTTATTTGTAAATAGGTTTCATGAATTCAAGTACACACCAGAGGCCAGATTTTATTCCACCTACTAGGCATCTTAGATGTAAGTGCCTAAGTATGTTTCTATTTTGCTCTGCTTTAGCCCCTGAAAATCTATTCATGCATCTGCTTTTGCAACACACTATCAGCCAGCCCTTAAGACTGAGTGAAGAGGTGGCAGGAGAACCCACCTAACTTTTGTATTCTTAGTTTTTCAGAGACCTGATTAGAAATGCACAGAGGTGCCGAAGTCAGAGAATCATAGGTTTGAAAGGGACCTCAAGGGTCAGAAGTACACTTAGATGTCCAATATAGGTAGACATAAATGTATGCATGTGTATATAAATGTCATTTTGCATTTCCAAATACAGAATTTGCAAGAAGGGATCCAAAGGAAATGGTAGCACATTGGAAAAAATACATGAGAACTCCCAGAACTAAAGAATAGCCTTTTGTATGTTGCACCTTTCTTAATTACAGATACATTCACTAATCTGTATTATATTTAATTGTACTACATATACATTGCATTATTTATTTATTGAATTTCAATTAAAATATTAGTTAAAACAAGGAAATTCCACAACTAAAATATTGTTTTCTTTGATATTAAATGAATGCATTAGATTTGCTACATTTCTACTATAGCATAAGTAGAATACTGTTTGATCACTAATAAAATACAACAACTATTCTGCTCATGAGATTAGCCTGAGAAATCACTTGCTGCTCTGGGGTGAGTTATTCTGTTAATCCATACTCCTGGGATTAACAGTGATTATATCCAATGGGAAATCATGCAGCTTTCTAAATATATTTCTAGTTTTCTTCAGAAGTACTTGTAGGAAAACAAGAAGTGAATGGTGTATACAGAATGATTTCCCATGGTCTTTGAAAAGCAATTCATCTAATTGTATTACATTTACATAACTCCTAGGCCTTTTGCTCAAAAAAACTGGGCTTCTTTTAATCCATCTGTCATACTTTATTCTAGTACAGGGTAAAAATCACAACATGCTTCAGAAAGTTAATCATTAAAGACTATGAATTGCAGTTGTATGTACAATAGGGCACAGATACTGGCACAAATACACATTATATTATCTTATCACTCTATCTGCTTCACAGTTAACCGCCTTTGATCTTATCTAATAATAGATATATAGCTGAAATAATCACCATTTAAATATATTAGGTTGTTTGACATAGGTACTACACACAAGGAAAATCAATAATGATTATACAATCACTAGATACAATGTAAACTGCATACCGCAAATGTCTTTACAGGGTTAGATAACATCACAGAAATCCTAATGAAAGTCAATAGCCATTAGTTTTTGAAGCAGCACTTGAACTTTTTAGGGTTTTTTACAGTAACTAGTCCAACCTTAGGTGCAAGATTTTAAAACAAATGAAGATCAAAGCAAGAATGACAAGTAGATTTAACAAATGCATCTCAGGAACTGGTCAATATTTGCTGGTCTTTTGAAACGACTAGTGAATGTATGTTCATTTTATTCAGCGAGTGGGATCTACACTAGGAAGATTATTCAGATCTCTAGAGTGAAAATATTATTGTATGATCCATTGAAATTATAGCCATTCTTGTGAAACCCAAACACCTGTTATTCCATTAACAATAAGAAATAACTTAAGATGACAATGAAAGAGACAGGGTCACCTCATACTGTAGGATAGATTTATTCTTCAGTACAAAGTATAAAACCTCTATGCCAATTAGAACAGGTATTTGCAATCAAAATTAGATCTGAAGAGAATGTTTTGTACAGCTCACTCCCTGTGAAAAATGATGCTTTGTTTCTCTATTTTTCTTCAAAGCTGTAGCATTTTCTCGTTCCTCTGTGTGAGGTTTTATGGCAACCTAATTCGGAAAAGTTAGGATTTTGCATTCAATTAACAGGCACAAAAATAAATCCTCATGTATAAAGGGTGTAACAGGCATGTAATGGTAATTATAATAATATATAAGATTTCATCAGAGGCTGATGAATGTTAAGGTCATTTCAAATTATTTTGGTACAATAAGAAAAGGTTTTCAATAGGATGTAAACCACTTACTTTTAATTCCTGGAGTGATGCAGTTTTACCAAGCACAAGTACAACAATAATGATCAATTGCCAGTTCTCAATACTGTCAGTGAAGTACAAGAGAGTGCAAAATATGTTCACATGTGAAAGTTGTACTATATTTTCTGGCCAACAAGATATGGAAAGGATTCTATGTATAATCAGCCTTTTAAAATAAGTTTGGAATTGTAAAAAAAAAAGTCTCTTTTTAGTGCTATTTTATGGAACATTCAGAAAGAAATTCAGCATTATTTTATAATTACATAGCTCTAGTGTTAGGAGCTTTTCAAAACTCAATTTATAAGTGAACACCAAAGAAGGATTTAAAAAAAAACTTGAGCAAAAATATAATGCACCCATTCCTATCTTCTTATATAATTAAAAGCTTTTTTGAAGGTATGGAAACAACAGTTTATAACCCTTATCTTCTATCCACTCTAACATGGCTGTCAAATTTACTGTTTAAGCTTTTCTTTGTAATCACACTATTACGCACTTCATCACCTTCCCCACCCCCATCATTCGATCTAATGGTTTTAAAGGGAAAGGAAATTACTTGTCTTCACTGCCAGCACTTGACACTTTTATGGGTCATTTGTAATGAAGCTATTCTTTGGTTTTAATGGAGACCTTGATTTGGACCAGTGTGAATAATTGTCAAAAGGTGATTAATTAAATAATCACCACCACCCTGTAAAATGGATCAACATATTACATTACACTGATCCAAAAGTTATTTTATTCCTGCATTAGACTTCAAATTCTATGCATTTAAACAAGCCTTAAACTGGGCCATATAATTTACTACACATTAATTATACATATACCATGGCTAAAGTAAGAAAAAGTGTTTTACACCTTTTTTAACTCTCTAAAATATGCGGCCATGGCTTTTAATAATGCAAAGATCCCTTGTGAAAATAATATACCTGATTATTAAGTAGAGATAGGTAAATATAAAGGCTTTTATCTACATAAATCATAACTTCTGGAAATGTCATTATGTTTTAGAAATATGTGGCTTTAGCTATCAGACAAATCTTTATGTAAAGAAAACAATTTCTAAACATACAGTCATGCTGCTTAAGGGAATTGATAGAAACACATTTAAAAGTTATCAGCCTGTACACAAGACAAATTAATATGTGGTGTTAAATCATCAAATGCTATTCTTTAGATTTCTGAACTGATAATGCTTAAAAAAAGGAATAAAGAAAAGCTTAGTCAGAGCTTTCACTTATATCTGTATTGCCTTTAGTTTCACTAAGGTAATTGAAATGCTCAGTAATTAAACTTAATATGTGCTTATGAAAGCAGGTATCTTCGTCCTCAAGAAAGGCTGCTTGTTATTGGATAGACTAGTGATGATACTTACAATTTTTTCAATAGTTAAGCCAAATGAACTATAAAAAATGAAATGGCACTATTATGATTCATGGTTTTACAAGTAAACAATATTTAAAGTTATTTTTGGTTTTTCTTGTTTTTCTTTTTTTAACTCCCTAATCTTTAAATAATAAATTAAGTTTAAAATTGATGATGCTTATGGTGTAGGGAGACACCAGATGCAAAGAATACATAAAGAGCCAGAAAACGATAGACACAATTTTTTTCATGCAAAATTTCTCCCTTTTTCCAGGGTAAAAAAATACTTCAATAGATTGAGAGATAGAGTCACATTTCAGAAAAACATTAAATAGCACCAACATGTTAAATGATGATAGAAAAGGCAATACTTCACAGAAATATGTAGGTGTCTGCTGTACACAAAAGGCAAATAGCTGTTTTGAACTGTGAAGACTATTTAAAGGTTTAGTGTACACCTTGGATTCCTGCTGCCTACATAAGCACAGAGACCTAAATCCACTGCATACTGGGACTAACTGATCAAAGCAGTAGTTAAATCTATCCATGGAAAATCTAAGTAGTCTTTGGAGGCAGCTCTTTGAATGCAGATTAGTGATTTCATTCAAGTAGTCAATCAACTGCTTTTTTCCCGGCTGTTAAAATGTCATTGAGTGAACACAGTAGATAAAAAAAATGATGAGCAAAAAATAATATTTCAACTTGAACAAACTTGCTATTTGTAGACTGGATCACATGAATCTGCTTCAGTCAAGATCATTTCAGAGGTAGCTACAGGAATGAATCCCACAAAGGGACTAAGTTTAATCATCCAATCCCAGACTGTATTGATTTTGGAACTACTTGCAATGACTATATAAATAAGCCATTTCTTTGCAACTGTATCTGGAGTCGGTCATGAACCCAAAACCTTCACAACCTGGTCCAAAGTGAATTATGCCCTGCAGAAATAAATTAATAAAACTAACACAGCTAGGCTTCTCTACCAACTTATTTTCACGTTTCAAGAGCTTAAAAATATAAAATCAATAATCATTTAGTCATAAGGGTAAATGAAGCGACATAACATCAAAGTATACCCTTTAGCCATTCAAGTCATTCTAGGTAATTTATCTCATCAAAAGGCACTGGTAATAATCCTTTCCACTCTGAGACAAGCCGCCACACAGCTGCTGTATTATCCTAGAGTAAACAAGTTTGGAGAAAATATTAAAAATCAATATCTGTTTCCTTCTATCAGGCCAGATGGCATCCATCATAAATCTGCCTTTGTAAAGAGTTCTTTACGTTTAGCAGCCAGAGTGTGAAAGACAACTGAATTAACAATATAAAACTCAGCCCAGTTTAATCAGAATTGACAGCTGTATTTCCTCAAACTTACAATATTGAGGCAATTGAACAATTTGCAGAAATTAAACAGACATGCAAAGCAATCTATTCTATTAATACACTAATGGGAGCCCTGGCTCTGGAACTCCAAACAGAACACTAACTTCACAGAATCCATAACACAAATGTAAAAGGCTTGCATTTGTCATTTTTTTGTATTCTTGCCATTCTCATGCCACAAAATGTAGCAGTCGCCACTTATTGGAGGGTCTGCCACATTGTCTTGCTGCTGTCTGCTGCTCCTGAGAAGATTACAGAAAGTTCTGAGTACAAGCAGTCTAATTACAGCATCCCAAGAGCAGTAGCTGTGATCCTAAAATAGATAATGTGTCTGTCTAAATCATTATGGCTCTGAAGAAAAGGCAAATCTGCAGGTCCACAGTGGTCCTTAATGGGCAGTTTTTATACCGAATAACTGCATCCCATTCCAGGGCAGACGGCTAAGTGGAGCCAAGAACTTTATTCATCCCACAATGCAGACTAAAGCCAGAGAATGCCAAAGAATTGCTATAGAATGGATCGTGCTATATCCCATAATGTAGAAATATGGCTGTTCAGCTCCCTTTTTCTAAGTACTGAACAAATAGGCATTAGATATTCCTTGTTAATTGTATGGATTCCCAATAAAATGTCCTGGAGGGACACGTCATCAAGACCAAGGGCTCTCAGACCTTTTCATTGGGTAGGCTACGTCTTCCCTTATTCACCAGTGTGTGGACTGCTCCCATCCGTAACATACCTATGGTCACTGTAGCAATTGCTGACATGGAAAAGCAATACTGGAAAAGTAAAAGTCAGTCACACTGTCTACTACTCCTTTTTCTTTGTCATGCAGACACAATTTCAAATTAGTAGACACATTCAGGTACTTGTGACATAAACTGGAAACTTGCAAACAGCTCCACGTGGAAAAAAAAATCTTTGGACACCTGTGAATCCAATTAATTTCAACAGGACTCTGTTTCAAGGAATAGTCTGCCCAGTGGGATCCTTCCTTTCTCATGTCCTTGTGAGAAAGCATTTAGCAGAATTCACACATCTGTTGGAATCTGGCATGGCAGCATCATGAATGCTTCTGTTATGGCCTCAAACTTGTGACTTCTGGCTCTCAACCACGTGCCCTAGCACCCATACCACTTCAGCTTCACCTAGTGGGATAAGACAATAGTGGCAATTCTTTGTACTGTAATTAACTGGTATAAAAAGGAAGCACAGGAAAGACTGGACTGAAAACCAAGTTCTGAATTTTTTCTCCTTGCAAGACAGACCAAGATACCCATCCTGTGATAACTCTGGACAATTTTATCATCAATTTCTGTGACACATGCACTTTTTACATCCCCCCACAATCCAGCACTTCCTAAATTACTCACCTGAGATCACACTAAGTTGTGATTAATCATTTAACAGAAAAGTTTAAATTCAATTCATGTATGCACAGAAAAGCACATGTATGGCACAATCCTAACTTTAAAATGGAAAATAAAAAATTCATATGGATCCATCAGGGGAGCTGAGACTTGTTATTTTTAGATTTTTTTTTAAATGAGCCCAGACCCTTTTGTTCTTTTGATAAGTGTCATGAAATATTTAACATTCCTAATTTCCACTTGTGGTGATGCTTTCATATGAGACATTTATTTACACAAATTACTGGTATTAAATTGAATTATATTCCTGCAACTCCTCCATTCATAGAATGCTTTCAGTTTTCAGTAGAAACAGACCAGCTTCTCATTTATATAATAGGCTCATATTATGAAAACAGGAGAGAAAAGAACAATGCCTTTAGACAGAATGTGCACCACAAAACTGGATTATTAATTTTCTGATATATGCAATAAAAAATAATAGGGCTATTATTTGTCAGTTAGAAGCGTAGCTCTATGGGGACACACATAGGGGGAACATGAGTGGGAACATGAGTTTCCCCAGAGATAAAGAGCAGTGGCACAATATGTGCCGCTATTGCTTGCCCCTGGAAAGGCTCCTGCATGTGTGCTCTGATATGCGGCACATTGTCCTGGGTGGGGTAGAGGAGGCCGGGGCCAGCACCTGGGATGGCCCCAGCAGCCTTACATGGGGTTCTGAGGCCTCTGGGGGTGCAGTTGTGACAAACCAGCAGCTCAGAATATGGTCGGCAGCTGGAGTGCGACTTCAGCTAGCCAGTCTCCAATTTCTAGCAGTGCACACTGCCGCCATGTGCACCGCCTTGCTTTTTTAAAGCAGGGATTTTGCACTGAAAATTAGCAGTGTGGGGAATGCCTACATGTTTGACATGTGCTATGTGCGGTGCTGCAGATAGGTCTGAAGTGCCACATACCACATACTCATCTGGACGCACCCATAGATTTCAAGAGAAATGAGATCGAAATAAAAAAGCCCTGGTTTCACCTAAGTCAGTGGTAAAACTCCTATTGATTCCAGAAGGGTGAGGATTCTTCTCTGGCCTGCAAACTTACTTGTTTGCCAATACCAACTTGTGGCACTATGGGGCAAGGCTGAGGTGCAGTGCCAGTTTGCACAGGGCAGGTGCTCAACCAACTTGTGCAATACTGAAAGATCAGTTTGGGCCTAATTGCTACTTTAGATGCCTA
This sequence comes from Gavialis gangeticus, assembly GCF_001723915.1. NCBI lineage: Eukaryota > Metazoa > Chordata > Crocodylia > Gavialidae > Gavialis > Gavialis gangeticus. The sequence goes on along the minus strand of NW_017729006.1, from coordinate 52,916,621 downwards.
GGTATCTATCAGAATGATGGGGACTCAGCACAAGATGGTGGGGCTATGCTGTGCACACCTGACATGAAATGGTTTGGAAAGGTCTCACACTGCTGCAGGACTGAGATCATCTGCTGTGTGAGTCCCAGTATGGGGTTGCGTTGACAAGAATTTTTGGTATATGCCTTGCCCTATGATACAGCAAAAGCCTGGCATAAACTGACTAATCCTCACTGAGGTAGAGCTGCAAGTGCCAGAATTGACATAGCTGTTGGTGACGTGTAGGGGGTGCACATAGGGGCACTGCAGCTCCTCAGCTTGGTGGTGCACCCCCTGCAAAAAGCGCTGCTGATGCTGCTAGCAGCACCCGTGGGGAGTCGCCTCTCACCACCCCCCACTCACTACCAACACTGCCGGTGGCATCTGTGGGCAGTCCCCAGTTGCTGCTAACCACCACAGACGCTGCTAGTGGCATCTGTAGGTGGTTGCCAGCTGCCAGCTGGTGCTCGCCAACCCCCCCCACACACCACTGACACCACTGTGGCTGCCTGTGAGAGCTCTCCACTGGCCACACCCCTGCTGCCAACACCACTGCCACCGCCTGTGGGCAGTCATCATGCCCCCCCCAGTCTCTGGGAGCACGTGGTGTTCATGGACACTGCTCAGTGACTTCAGTATTAAAAAGGGTGATGAATTTGATCATGGTATTATGTAGGGTCATTGGCACCATAATAAATACAATTTTTATTCAAGGTTTGGATTGGGGTTAGATATTAAGCAGTTAGAAATCAGGTCAATGTCTTCTGTGTTTTGAGGTTGAGGTGTTTTGTTGAGAAGAGGGATTAGATGGTTCTTCCATAAGGGCTAATGAAATTAGACTGCTTGTCTGGCAAACCATGCTATTCAGGTTTTGTTTAGATGTTTTAATCTTCTTTTTTCTAGGTTGAAAGAACTAGTTATGTTTAGCTTGGAGAAAAGGAGGTCAAGGGGAACATGCTTTAATATCTACAATACATGCACTGGATGACAAATGTTGGATACATTTAGTTAACATTAAATTCCTTACTTATAACTTAAATTCTAAATACATTACACACACACACACACACACACACACACATATATACATATATATACACATACGTGTGTGTGTGTGTGTGTGTGTGTGTGTGTGGTTGTCCTTTGTTTCATGGCTTCTCAGTCTAAATGTCTGTTCTAAATCATTGCCTGCTCCTGATGTCCCATCCAACACAATCTGGTCATTTTGGTTCCCAGTCCAAAGTTCCTGTGATGGTTAGACACAGTAGGAGTTTCCAAATATTTGAAAGGCTACTGTGAAAAAGAGGGAGAACAAGTATTCCTTCTTGCTGCAGAGGGCAAGAACAAAACAATGGCTTTAAATTGCAGCAAAGCAGATTTATATAAAATCTCAGGATAAAACTTCCTAACTGTAACAGAACAAGATGTCTTGGGAAATGATAGCATCTCCTGCTTTGGAGAGAGAGAGAGAGAGTGTGTTAAGGGTTTATTTGTCCCAGCGAGATTAGACAGGGAGCAAAAGGGGCAGACAGCTTTATTGTACAAAACAAAAAGGGGGTTAACAGAGAGCTTTTCAAACACAACAACAGGCAGCAATAGGAGACAAATGCAGTATAGAATAGTGCCACCTAATGCATACACATAACAGTGGGTGCATGTACACGTGCATTTGATCCAAGAGCAGTTTACTTGGAAGTAAACTACCTGTGAGTAAATGCTCCTGGGCAGGCATATACACATGCAGGGCCTTGGCAGCAGATTTCCTGCTCTTAGCACCAAACTGGTGCTACTTCCTGCAGCCCTGCAATGGGCCCCTGCTGCCACTGGGGGAGGCCCAGGCTCCAGTTGCAGTTGCCAGCAGCCAGCAGCCATCTGGAAAAGGGAGCCCTGTTCTCTGGGCAGCCACTTCCCTGGCCAAAAGCAGCATGCACAGCACAGGGGCAGCACGTAGCAACTCTCTCCTCATTGCCTCTGTCTCTCTGGGCCATGGCTGTTCTAGCCCCTGCCCCTGCAGCTTGGTAGGCAGCTCCCTCTTCAGCAGAGCCCCAGACTCCTGCTGGCCACCACGCTGGCCCCACTGGCCCACCGTGCCAACTGCTGACTGGTCCACAGCCATCTGGGTCCTCTTGGCTCCACCGCATGAAACAAGCCAGACCCGTCTGTCCCACTTTAACTGGGTCAGACCCTGGGCCAGACCCACACCCTGGTGGAGTGTACCTTTGGGCACCTCAATGGATGCTGGCACACACTCACTGCCCATCTTGAGTTCTCCGAGAACAACCTACCCTGGGTCATTGTTGTATATAACATCTACAAGGCCTGGGAAATGCTATTCCATGAGGCCTGGGTGGAGGAAGCGTGGTGGGTGGAGGCTGCCTGGAAGCAGGAGCACTACCTGCAGTGACAGCAATAGTGCTGGGCCATTCTCCCACCCAGGCCCCGGGTGAGCCACACACCTGCCACCAGGGGCCATGGCACCGGGTATGAGAGGTGCTGGCCGATCACCTCCTCTTGCAGTCCTCACAGTAGCCAGCCTGGTCCACTGCCCACAGCCACCCTGCCACACCCCTCCAGCAGCACGCTCACTGCAGACACATCTAAGAAGAACAAGCTTTTATTCCCTTCACATCAAACAGCCCCCTCCCAACAAACAGAGTTTCTCCCCCTCCCTCACCAAGAAACAGATCCTCCCTCCCTTCCCCACCACAACAACAGAACCCCTCCAACACCCACCCCACCCACCAACAATAAAACACCCTCTTCCCTATGCAAACTATTTACGACAATGTGCTCTGTGTGTCATCCTGGCATGGGGGGTCATGGGGTGGGGGCACCTAGGGGGCACAACCCAGGGGCAGGCAGCCAACACCCTGGCCTCTGGCAGTTCCCCCATGGATGCATATGTTGTGGTGAGCCTGGCAGCCTGGCAGCTTGGTGGGCAGCTCCCTCTCCAGCAGCTGGTGTCTAGGGCCAACAGGGGCAAGTGGGCTGTTGGGTGCTGGCCACAGACATCCTGCTTCCCCCACCCCCTTCCTAGGCCAGGACAGGACAGGCTTCTGGGAGCACCTGCTGCCATGGTTCCTGCTGCCCCCGCCCTCCTCCTGCAGGCCAGCCCCTCTCCTATGCTGTCACCAAGCCCACAGAGCCTGGGCTCAGGTGGTGCAGAGCTCCCAGACAACTGGGATGAGGAGAGCTGACCATGTCTCCACCCTCCCTGCAGGTGGCCTCCCTGGAGAGGCACTCTGGGGCCAGCCCCCCGCCTCCATGCTGGTTCTGTGCCCCAACTGTGCCTCTACAGCGCATCTTGTGGGTGGTGCATGAGGAACTGTTTGCATTGACTGAAGGGTGCCCAATCCAGTACATTCTGCTGCTGCTGATCACCCTGGTGTCCCCAGTGCACCTGTGCACCTGACACAGAGCACTGAGCTTCAATAGTGCCAGGGGCAAGCCCATGTTGCCCTGCAACCTCCACTGCCACCTGGAGGGCTACCTGTGGTTGCACTACATGTTCTGGCCCCCCCGCAGCCAAGGAGGACATCGCCACTGGCATCAATGTGTTCCGTGGTATGTGAGAAGCCCATACCTGCCTAGCTGCAGGGACACAGACTGCTCAATAAAGTTTTTCACTTGGGGGAACCTGGGGCCAGGGGAGTACAGGTGGGCCAGGCAGGGAAGGGGAGGCAGGGGCTGGGGTGGAGAGGGGCCTCCCCTCAGTGCAGGACTTATCATGTGGCCAGGGCTGGTGTGGCTGGTGGCTCCACTTGATCCTGAATGGTGGCAATGGAGTGAAGCTCTGGGTGGTGACCTCAGATGGCTGGGCGTGGTGTGCAGGTGCCCGGCCAGGGCACCCCTCTCCCAGAGGAGGAACTGGCACTGCTGGTGGTTGGTGGTGACATGGCCAGCTGTGCCTCTTAGCTGGGACTAAGGCTGCACAGATGTTGGGGCAGGCGCTGGCCCAGGTTCCCTGACCTGCCTGTGGATGCTGTGGCCAGGGAGCTTGGTGTGATGGGCTGCTGCAGGCCTGAAGGGCCCTTCCCAGTGATGTGTCACTGTGGATGCTAAGCCAGGGCAGGGGCTCAGGCAGGCTATGCATGCTGCTGTACGCAGCATGGCTGTGACATGGGTCCCAGGGCACAAAGAAGGCAGTCAGTTGCCGCATAAAGGGCATGGACTTGTGGGCACTCCCTGTCTGATAATTGTGGCTGGTCATAGTGACCTACTATGCTCACAAGGCCTTGACCTTTATGCAGCACTGCAGCACTGACTGGTTGTGCCCATGGTCCCACATCCAGCCTGACAGCCCCTCATAGACATGAGCATTTGAGCACCTGCCCTGTGCAAACTGGCACTGTACCTCAGCCTTGCTCCACAGTGCCACAAAATTGTCAATCTCTTACATGGACCAAGTGGGGCCCCCAGTCATGGGCACAAGCAAGGGCAGGGGTGTGGGTGAGGACAATGCCATTGGGAATCCTGTGCCGGCAGCTGGGTCTGGGGGCTGGCAGGCCTGTTTGGAGCCTGCAGCACCATGCAGGCCTGGACAGCACGAGCCAGACAGCTGTGTGGCACTGTGGTGCCAGGCAGTGGCACCAGGGTGCAGACAGGCTGGCACAGCTAGGCTGCAGCTTACCCAAAGGGAAACAGGGGCCTGGAGTGCCCTCAGGCTCCCTTCATGTGTGCCCCAGGGCTCAAAATGCCTGTAGGCTTTTAAAGGGCCTGAGGCAACACATCTTTGTGACAGGAGAGACTCTCAGCCCAGAGCCCTGGGGCTAGCCTCAGGCTGGCCCCTTAGTGGCAGGGCTGACCGGGAGCAAATTTGCTTCTGGTTGGCATCTACATGTGTGTTACTGCACAGTACCTGATAGCAAGTACATTTGCTATTTGGATTTGCAGGTAGCAAAGTTACTTGCAAGTAGTGTCATTTATTGTGCAGTAAGCATGCACATGTGTAGACACGCATGCTCATTACACAGTATATTATGCTACTGTGCAGTTAACTGTCTCATGTAGACATGCCCATTCTGGGCATCACAGTGTTCAAGAAGAGACTGGCTAGGCATCTATCTTGGAGTTGGACCAGATGAACCTAGAGGTTCTTTCCCAATCTAGGATTCCATTCTACTCTATTCAACTATTGATACAGCAGCCACTAGGTTCCCTTTTTTTTTGGCAACTTTGTTTTCCAAGCTCACCCCAGTTTACAGATGAGCTAAAGCAGATGGCAAGATGGTTAGAGTATCAGCAATAGTTTTCTCTGGCCATTTACTTTGGTATATAGTGCACACAGTGGTATGCTGCCTGACTTCATCTCCCAACAATCTTCCACGTGCTATGAGATATACTTCCCAGTTTCTTTGATACGAGGATGCTTATATAGTTAAGTTATTTATAGTGGTTCCTTGTTCCTCAGAGAGCTCAAAAGTTCTGAGATCGATGCATCATATATAAACTTCTTGAGTGCTTTGCTAGCTGTTTGTGGGGATCCCAAGCTGTATATATCTAATAGCTTAGGTCCCAGGAAATTAAAATTTCCTTAGGAAGTGTGGTTCAAGAAGGGTACATGAGGTATACATGAGCCTGTAAAGTAAATAGCCTGGTTTAAGGAACTTACTCTTAACAGACATACTTAGTATTGTTTCTAAGCTTCACAGTCAAACAAGTTCAGTTCAAGGAGTGTATGAACTTCCCAGGTACAGTCTGCATAGTTTATAAAGTCCTTAAAACAAATAACTCTGATTCCAGGAATCTAACAGCTACTTGTTAATTATTTAACTATTTATAGCTGTAGTTTAACATTTGATAAAATTATTCAAAATCATTTAGGAACAAGATATTTTAAGGTGTGAGGACATTGTTTAGCTTAAAAAATATCTAGAACATAGAGGCAATAGGTAGCAAGAATTCTTACATGTACATCTAAATTTGTAGTTTACAAAAACAGCATAATATATTGCATAGCTAATGAACAGACTACAGTTTGAGCTTTGCTACTGTGACACATTAAGAGTCCTGGTCATGAATTTTTCAGGTGCACACATTGGTAAAAAAATAAAGATTGCTAGAAGGAAATCTAGAATGTCAGAAAGGCCAGAACAAATGGGAAGTCTGTGTGCTAGGTTGGCAGGTACAGAGTCTTTCTTGAAGGACATTGGTGCCATTTTTAGCAATATCATTATTTCTTACTAGAGGGACAAAGGAGTTTGGGATATAGACACAGCTCCATTCTTTTTTTTAAATTTTAATTTAAATTTTTCTTTTGCAGTTTCCTGCATACAATCTAATTGGAATCTGCACACCCAGAACATCAGAATTCTTGATATCTTTCCTGCACGTTATGATCCACTTCTGTGACAGCTGATGATACTTACACTTGAATACCTTTATCTCTAGTACCAACAAGTAAATGGTGAGGCTGTGCCATCTTTATACAGGAGCCATTCAGTATAATCAATGTCAAATGGAGCTTATCACTACTTAGATACCATGGTGATAGGTGATTTTTAAAAGTGTAATATAGATAACAGGCCAGAACTGGATGAAATATTGTTCCTAAGGGCAAGGAAGACCTTGCCATGGGCATTTTTTATATTGTCTGCCTTAGGCTAGGCTTAGGAATGCTAATGTAGGGATCTGCAAACCAAGATGCCCTGCCTTGAAATCTTATGAATTTTGTGCTGCTAACAAAAGAAGGACCTTCTCAATACTCATTACTGGTGATTACTATGATCAGTTAGTATCTTATGAGTAGAATCTACTACAGAGGTGGTCATCACTGCTCTTGCACTAGGAACAGACATTTGAATTTTTCCGGGATAAGTTGTGCCTGTGTTTGTCTCAGGATAGGTGTGTATACACATTTCCTTTCTAAACTCGGTTTAGCGAGCAGCTGAACACAGTGCTGCTTTTCTGCCATTGATCTAATGATACAATCACAGGATTACAGTACAGACATACTTTGCAATATCCTGGCATAGCCTTTTACTACCTCTCATCTGGGAAACTTTTTTAGGATTTATCTTGGGAGAAAGGACATGAATGTCTATATGATTGCACTTTATCCCAGGATAAAATGGTTTATCCCAAGATAAATGCAATATCCATTTGCAGCCACAGAGGCATACATTGCTGTGTATTTGGAATATAGATATTGGACTCCTGTACATGTTCAGGGAGGCTGCTCCGATGCACTGTAACTACAGCACATTGGAGCAGACTTGATTAATCGACCTGCTGCTGGATCATGGTAATTACCGTGCTCCAGCAGACTCTAGTGTCACATGTATCAGCATACCTGGAATGAAAAGTGGCAGCAGGGCACTTTAAACTAAAGCTTGTTCAACAAGCTTTAGCTCAAAGCACCCTACCACCATTTTTCAGTGAGGGGAGACTGATACACGTGATGTTCTGGGTGCTTTAATTAGTGTGGCTCTCGGAGCTGTGTTAACTAAAGCCCCCCCCCTGCCTCCCAGAGCACATCTGTAAATGCCCATTATTTCCATCTAATACTTCAGGACACAGGAGTTGCTATATGTTTGCAACACACCATACTGAGCATTGGTGATGCGTAGGGGGTGCATGCAAGTGCACATGCAACACCTGAGCATGGTGATGCACCCCCTATGAAAAGGCACTGCTGACACTGTCGGCAGCACCTGTGAGCAGTTGCCGCTCACCACTCCCCCCATCCCCACTTGCTGCTGATACTGCTGGCGGAGTCTGTGGGCAGTCAGTGATTGCCACTGGCCACCGTCGACACTGCTGGCGATGTCTGCAGGTGGTTGCTGACCCCTGGTCAGTGCTCAGCACCCACCCACCGCACACTGCTGGCAATGGCAGCAGTGTCTGCAAGAGTTCTCCGCTCACCGCCGCTGCACTCCTACTGCTGCCATCACCACTGTGCCCCCCACAGCCGCCGGGGGCACACTTCATTCACGATACAGAGTTCCATCTCTTCTGGTAGTTTGTCTTTGACAATAGGTATTGTCTGTTCCTTTAGAAAAAGGACCAGTATTTGCTCAGTAGAATATTAATGAATAACCTGCCCCTTTAAAAGTTGCTTTCTGATCCCAAGTCATTAGTCACTGTTTTACTCTCTATAGAGTTATGATTGATATCGCTTATGATCTCTATGTTAACTAACACAACTCTGTGTGGATGGAGCTATTTTTAGCTATCCTGCTTTAAAACCCTTCTGTGCTCTGGCCTCAACGTTTCTTGTGTTAGTGAATTCCATGAACTGATTATGCACCATGCAAAATATGTTCCTTTCCATCAGCTTTATTTATTTTGTCTCTTAGCTTCTTTGAAGATCCCCTTTCTCTAGCCTTACAGGAAGTGCCTAATTTGTTTTCTTCATAATATTCAACATTTTACATACCTCTATCAGTTCACTCATACATTTTAGGTTAAGTTGAATGTTATGTTAAGTAATGAAATGGCACAAATGTGAGAGTGTAATTGTGCATTTTGGCACCTACCTACAGTTTGGGATTCTAGTCTTCCCTGTGGTAAAACAGAAACATCTTGCTTGTGTACTGTACCTGCCTAGTGGGGAATGGAGGAGGCTCTTCCCTCTTTTTAGCCCAGTAGTCAAGCAGTTAGGACAAATGCCTAGGCCACAGAAGACCTAGGCCCCCCTCCAGGGTGTTTGAATCTGCCCTCCAGAAAACTGAGCTAGAAATTGCCCAGACCCTTCTCCAGCCTTCCTTTAGAAGCACTAAATAATGGGAGGCGATTCTTCCCAGTCACTGGTTTTTGCATGTCAAATTTCAGGTCTTACCAGGACTTATATACCCAGGTGATTTTGTTCTGCTGTGTAGGTGCCAGCTGGAATGCAGGCCTCTTGAGCATATGAGGGCAAAGCTGACGTTCATACTGTGTGCAAATGCTCAAAGCTGCAGTTACATGGCTATACATGTGCTACTTAGGCACATAAAGCAGAATTGGAATTAGCCCTTCCTTTTTAAACCTTAACATCTCCTAATCTTTTTAGCTGTTCTTATACAGAACTATTTCCACACCTATAATTTTTTCTATTTTCTGCCTTGGGGGCCCTTTTTTCCTGCTAGTTTGTTTTTTGAGGTGGAGTGACCAGAACTGAACACAATATTGCAAATACTCCATTAATTTCTATAATCTTATTTTAAGCTTTATTTTCAATTCCATTCTCTACACATTGTAACTTGCTTCTGGACCTCAAGTGAACACACAGCTTAATTTTTAATTGCGGCAGCAACAGTGATGTCCAGGTCTTATTCCTGAGTGATTATAATAATTTAGAATATAGGAGTATCTGTGAATATTTCAAATTATTCCCTCCAATGAACAGTACTTTACACATTTCTATGCTGAATTTCTTCTACCATTGTATTGTCCATTTATCTAGCTGAATAATTTAAATAAAGTTGTGACATCCGTACATTTTCCCACCTTATATCACCCAGCTTATTGAACAAATGAATTTATTCTTTCTCTTAGTTTTCTTGTATTATGGTACCAGGGACATTGTCAAAAGCATTACAAAATCTAAATCAATTATATCCACCCATTCTCTTTTATCTACTGTTCTCTTGATGTATTAAAAAATCCTATTAGATTTTTTTCAGAGAGACTTACCTTTAAAGGAGCCATGTTGTTCTTTTCCTTTTATATCAAATTATGTACAATTTGTCTGTATTGGTTCTGTATTATGTGGGGCAGAGCTGTACTGCTACCCAGCATGTCCATTGGTGGTGGATAGTGGAATGACTTTTAGGGAAGCTTAGGTTTGAAATAAGCAGGAGTAACTCTGATGAATAAGCAGTCATGGACCAAGCAGCTGCAGCAGCAGCAGCAGCAGCAGCAGCAGCAGCAGCAGGATGTGGTGAGGATGGCAATGGTTTCCTTCCTGAAAAGCTGCATATATCCTATGATGGTGCTGTGACATGGCAAGTTCAGGTCACCACTGTAATAAGCCTGCCCAAACCCCAGCCATGGGTCTATACATTTTCAATAGCAGAGCAGGCAGAAGAAGAAATTAGAATCTGAACAGCTGTGAAGGCGGATGAAGGCTGCAGTGGAACAAGATGTCAGTTGTCTTGTTCTCCTTGCTATTGGATCAAGGTCCCATTCTGTCAAGACCTGTGTAGAATCTGATGTGTGGCAGCTTCTTCATGATAAAATAAGTCAATTCCTTAAGCCCTTTGGCAACCAGCTAGTGGCAAAGGGGGCAAGATTGTGAGGTCTGGAAGCTCCTTGTCATGAACTGGCATGAAGGCAGCAGTTCCAAGAAGGTCATCTAGCACTTGGATGAGACAGGGGTCTCATCAGCAGGTGCTGATTCAGCTTTAATTCAGCAGCTGCAACTGTGACTGAGCAGCCCTCTTCAGGAACCAGTCTGCTTATGTCACATGGGGAGGGGGCTAAAAAGGTGCCCTAAGCATAGGCTGCCTAATACGGTATTCGGTATTTCTTCCTGATTGGATAAATGCATCCAGTGGGATCACCTTTACTATGGTTGAAAATACCAATGAAGACACACCATTATTTTTAGGATCTGGAATATCAGGACCTAGTCAGGAAGGCCAACCATACCTTGTCATGCATCCACAAAAGCATCTTGAGCAGGTCCAAGGAGGTGATCCTCCCCCTCTATGTGACACTGATCAGGCCACAGATGCAGTACCACGTCCAGTTCTGGGCACCACACTTCAGGAGGGATGTGGACAGCATGGAGAGGGTCCAGAGGAGGGCCACCCACATGATCAGGGGTCAGCAGGGCAGGCCCTACGAGGAGAGGTTAAGGGACCTGAACCTGTTCAGCTTCCACAAGAGAAGGCTGAGGGGGGATCTAGTGGCCGTTTACAAGCTAGTCAGAGGGGACCAGCAGGCACTGGGGGAGTCTCTGTTCCCCTGAGCACTACCAGGGGTGACAAGAAATAATGGTCACAAGCTGGCAGAGTGTAGATTTAGGCTAGATATCAGGAGGTGCTACTTCATGGTCATGGTGGCTAGGATCTGGAACGAACTTCCTAGAGAAGTGGTGCTGGTTCCTACCCTGGGGGTCTTTAAAAGGAAGCTGGATGAACACCTGGCTGGGGTCATTTCACCCCAGTACTCTTTCCTGCCATGGCAGGGGGTTGGACTTGATGATTTGCTCAGGTCCCTTCTGACCCTTCCAACTATGAAACTATGAAGCTATGACCCTCATGGACAACCCTAATGGTGAACGCCCAAAGTGCTGCATTACAATTGTGGCCTGAGAACTCAGGCAACACAACATTAATGTAGCTGCACTGAGCAAGACCGAGAGAGTGGGAGATGGGCAATTCAAAGAACATGAAGGTGGCAGTACCTTCTTCTGGAAGTACGGTAAACAGGAAGGAGGATGCTGACTTCATGGAGTTGGTTTTTCTTATTAAGAAATTAACTCATAAACCAACTCAATGAGTTCCCTATTGGAATTGAGAGGCTTATGAGTCTCTGTGTTAAACTGGCAGTGAGCCAATATGCCACTGTCATCAGCACATATGCCTTGACTTTTGACACCACTAATGAAATCAAGGAGGAATTCTATGGCAATCTTGACCAAGTCCTTTCTGACATTCCTGAGGGAGACAGACTTATTGTTCTTGGTGATTTCAACACCAGAGTTGGAAGGGACTCTAACCTCTGGAATGGAACCATCAGTGTAGGAAAGGTCAACTCCAGTGACATCCTCATCTTATCCAAATGTGTGGAACATGAACTCATCATCACCAACACACTGTTCCACCAGAAAAAAGGAACAAGACACCATGGATACAGCCATGATCTAAGCACTGGCACCCAATTAATTACGTTATTCTCTATGCCCAGGATTTCAAAGATGATCAATTGACCTATGCTAGGAGCTGATGATTGCTGAACTGATCACTGACTTATATGCTCAGTTATGCCACTTAAACTGTCCCCTGAATGATGGATGCAACAGAAGCAATGCTGATAGAAGATCAATGTTGAAGGACTCAAGGACCTAAGCAAGTGAGACCTCTTCCATCAGTGCCTCAACAAAAAACTAGTGAATTCCAATTAACACAATGGGAGAATGTCAGCATCATGTGAGGTGCTCTCAAGGCCACCATCATCAGTACCTGTGAAGAGACACTTGAATTCTCTACCAGAAAACATCAAGACTGGTTTGATGACAATGACTAGGAGATCAAAGAGTTGATCGATTGCAAGTGCAAGGCCTTCTGTGCTTGGCAAAATGACACCAACTTCAAGCAAAAGAAATGGAATCCCCAACAAGCCAAGGCAGAGGTCCAAAGGAGGACCCATCATGTGAAGAACAAATGGTGGAAAGACAAGACTAAAGAGATTCAACATTTCACTTACATCCACAATATGCGTGTTTTCTTCAGTGACACCAAAGCCATCTATGGTCCAAGCACTCAGGGACCAACACCCTTGAAACCTAAGGATGGAGACTACCTGATCAAGGAAAGGGGAGCTATCAATGCCAAAAATTGGGGATTTTTTTTTTATCAGAGAAAACCAGGATCCCTACTGATGAGGCTTATCCAGGACTGACAGTGTGGACATGTGTGTTCTTTTTTGGTCTGTGACATGCTTTTTCTGCCACTTCCGCTTTTCCATCTCCTGTTGTTGTTGAAGGGTTTTCAAGTACTGAGATCCCTGCAACAGACTCTTCCTCTATATATATAGTGTTGTTTCATTTTACTCATGGAAAAATGTGGATTTGGGGGGGGGGTGTTAATCCAAAATTTGGGATTTTTTTTTATCAGAGAAAACCAGGATCCCTGCTCATCAGCCAGCTTCAGACACACAAATTAGACAATCATGGAAGTTAATAATCCTTGATTGTGAGAAACTGCTGAAGAAGAGTACAGGAGCTGATTTTGATGATAGTCTAGATATTTTTGGTAAACGTCCAGCCAGTTCAGTCTTAAATTCCTTCAAAACCCTTAGATAAAAAAGCAACAAGTAACAGTGATTGGATGGTATTTGCCTGTCAGTTTATCCAAGAGCCTCATCTTTTTGATGTATTAATCTTTGACATTGCTTCATTTTCCTTGCTAGGAAAGAAAAGATTGGATATAACTATCTCACCACCATTTTTGGTGAAGACCAATGTGAAAAAAAATCACCTCCTTGATAATGTATATAGCCTCTTTAATTAGTTCCTTTACTAACTGGCACTATAACGGGCCCACTGATTTTTTCCCCCCTCCTGCTTATGCCATAATTAAAACATTTCTAGTTTTTATATTTCTATTTCTAAATGTTACAGTTGTGTCTTCAGCTTTTTACCCTTTAAATTCCGTCTTAGATTTGTCAGTTTCTACTTGGTATTTACCTTGCCATAGTTTATGTTTTTTTTAATGGCTTAACTGAGGTTGGATTTCTTTTTCCAAGGAAATCTGTTTGGCTGGATGACCTTTTCACTTGGCCTCCACCTTGCCTATTTGTCATTAATAGATTCCTTTGCTTTTCTTGAACCACTGTAAAATCATTCTTGAAATGTCCCTGGGACTGAAAATGTCCCTGCATTACTTTAATGTGCTTTGAATAACTTTATGGTGCATTTTAGTTAGCTGTGTGAGGACAGGCAGAAAGGAGAGGGGGCGAATTCCTTACAGGAAGGTAGCCTGAGAGTCACTCAAGCACAGCTGAGGCACCCTTTGCTCTTTCTGAGATCAACTGGCAGCCCTTGGGTTCCCCACTGTGTGTGGGATTAGTGGGTTCGTCCTTGCATTGCGTTATCTGCTGCCACAGTCAGTCATGCCCTGTCATGTTCTCCCTCACTATTTGAAGCGAAAGAACACTTACATTAGAGTGAATCAAAAGCTTTTACTGAACTCAGTGGTTACAGCTGACATTAACGATATTGTTGGCAAGCGAGCTGCAAGCCAGATGAATCCAGAGTCTCATAAGCAAGTGAAGGAAAGCATTCAGTGAACTTTGATTTTTTTTCTTGTCAATTTGAGTTCTATAAATCTGTGTCTTAGAAACTCCTCCAGCTTGGCCCGAATATTTCTTGGAAGCCCAAATTTCTTCCAGTCCCAACAAGCTTCTTTTTATTAGTCCAGGATCTGTAGTCTTCCCCAGAAATAAATTACTTTTGTCAAGGCAGGTTTTCTGCCAGACTTTTGCAATATATTGTCCTCTTTCTTTGGACTGACAGTTTGAATGTTAATACTGTAATTGGCCACAGCTAGAGTACAGTAACTGCTAGTTTTGAGAAACTGGTCCAGGACTTTAATATTCGCATAATGCCCAAATTCACTTGGAGAAGGTAACTGAGCAAAGGGCAACTCCACTTGAGTAGCCTGATGGGATGAGCACTGGGGCCTACATCCAGGAAGGGATACAAGGTGCCTTACTGCTGCTTTAGGCTCATAAATTCAAAATCTAGAACCTCAAAATCCCTGTTTGGATGCTGCTGACGTTGGCATTGCCTACATTACTTGGATTCTTATTTCCACCAATAAAGATCTTTAGATGCCCGGGTAGAACTGCTCAAATCCTGACAGCACTGAGTTACTTGGTGCCAACCCCTGCTGGGATTTATAAAGTAGGTGCTTCTCTGCTTATCTCACCTGCAAAGTCTAATCCAGCAGGCATTCTTATAACGTTCCTGCTCAATTGGGCCTGCCCAAAATACATCTAGAAGAGACAGAGTCCAGCCTATTTCAGCCAATAGATCAGTGGTTAGAACATGTGGAAAATATGGAAGATCCAGATTCCAGCCATCCTCTGCCTCATTAGAGCAGGATTTTATTCAGAATTAACTAGATCTCCTGTTTGTCTTATTCATTCCTATGGAGCTATCACACTGTGTATAAATAAGGAGATATTCACTGGAACAGGGATGCTTGTTTGACTGCCTGACATTTCAGGTGAATACCCTAGCCACTGGCCTATGAATTTCTCCTTCTCTGTTCCAAAGGATGATTAATTTGTTATACATGCAGGAGCAACTTTCAGCAGGAGATACTGAGAAATGCCCACCCCAAGGTATTTTATAGCCCAGGGGTTTGGATATTCTCCTGACAAAAGTGAGACCCTTGCCCCAAAGCAGACAAGAGATGAGAGCCTAGGTCTCTGATGGATGCACTAACCCCTGAGTCACTGCAAGGCAGCAGAACCCCTTTGTGTCTGTGGAGTTTGTGAAAGACAGGATGGAACTGGCTTAGACCCCTAAGTCCAGGAATGTAGTCTTTATAATACATTCCTAGCAGAGGGAGGAATATAAGGCCAATCCTCTTCCTCAGGGCTTCCTACTGGCTAGGTTATGTGGTTCAGCAGGGTGTGGAGCCCTTACTAGGGCACCTAATTCTCCTCAGGTAGTGACCAAGGAGCCTTGGAGATGAATGCAGGGCTGTGGATCCCACTAGGTGGTAGGGGACCTTATAGTTAGGAGCTGCAGTGGTGAGAACATGTCTTCTTTGCAGGTCTAGTCCTGAGAGTTTGGTTAAAACACAGATTTCCAAATTCAGCATACTCCAGCCATCATGGTTTTTCCAGTCTAGGGCTTCTGCTCTGCAGTCCTTGTTGGTGGGGACTACCATGGTCATACACCTGGGGAGACCTCCTGGGCTTGGTTCTCTCTTCAGTGATGATTCCCCTTACCCCAACCCCACCCTGCACTTATTAGTTTCACTGGGTAGCGAGGCAGGAGGCTGAGCAACCCAACTCTCTCCTTTCAGTCTCTGTCTCCTCTCTCTCCTCTAGCTGCTGGACAGCCTGACAACTCAATCTGTTTATCTTCCCTTCGCCTCCAGGACTGGAAAGGAGAAGAGCTGGGTGAGAGAAAAATGTCCCTGTTGTCCACTCTTTACAGAAGGGCTGGAAGGCTCTTGTGAATTTATTTTTTTCCTTTCAATTTCAAAGAAAAATGTAAATTTCCTTGCCAATTTTGCTTTCACTTTTTGGCTGGGAAGACAAAAAAAATCATTCTCCCACGCTGAGGCTGTCTGCAATTCCCATGAACATGGTTACATTATTGATTATTTGTATCCTGACTCAGGATAGATTCCCCCTCCCTCCCCTGCCAAATGCAACATTTTTCATGGGTTGGAATTTCCATTTTCTGGCCAGCTTCAGTA
The DNA here is from genome assembly GCF_001723915.1 of Gavialis gangeticus. Taxonomy (NCBI): domain Eukaryota; kingdom Metazoa; phylum Chordata; order Crocodylia; family Gavialidae; genus Gavialis; species Gavialis gangeticus. The sequence goes on along the minus strand of NW_017729006.1, from coordinate 52,900,515 downwards.
GTGGAGCCTTTGCCAAATACCACAACTGTGCTGGGACCCTATAAGTAGAGAAGAGTGCAAGCTCTAGAATCTGTGACTGCAACCATAATTTCAGGGTGAAAAGACATTGCAGTGATTGCATGGCCTACATAATATCCTAGGGATAAATTAAAGTCTTGTCTGAATCTTGTGCAAGTGAGTTAACAACTTCTGTCTTGGCTTGGCTTAAGCCACAGTGGTTATACTGCAAAGCAGCACTTGAGCTGCGCAAGCCCGCATTTTAGCAATGTAGGGTAGCTGACTCTCCATTGCATAGTTAGCATCAGTGGCACTCAAGTTTCATTTCATGCCCCTTGACAGGTCACTGAGCTCCACTTTAAAACTCCACTTAAGTACAAGCAGAGACTTTTGTGTATGCATAGGAGTCACGCAGGGCAACACTTGAGTAACATTGTGAGCTAACACTGCAGTGAAAACTAGCCCTCAGTGTGGGGTGGGGGGAAGATCTGTGTTTCATGCCAGAACACTAAAAACAATGTTTTTGGGACACCTATGTGGCAAGAAAGGTGAATGACATGCTACTGAATCTAGCCCTTAGGTTTTAACTGAATCCCTGGCATTAAACTGATACAAACACAAAAGGGTATTATTTAATGGCATGATTCCCTTTATTAAATTTCCTTGGCAGAAAATGTATTATTTAAGAAAAGTCATTTGGGTAAGTCAGGAAGGGCAAAGTAAACCTATGCAATGCATTTCCTATAGATTGTTTACCTTTTGATCTTTCAAAGCCCTGTCTTTTTTTAAAGACAGCCTATTAGGGCTGCTTAGTTTTGGTTTAGCAATTGCTAAACTAAAACAGTTGAAAGAGGTGATATGCATAAGCAAGACAAGCAAACAATAGAAATGCTGATTTTCACAGCAGTGGAATTCTGTCAATGAAGTGAAGCTTAATGTTATTAAACAATAATTAAGCACTTGAAGTGTAGTCTTTTACGCTTGCTAATCTTGGTGACTGTTTACATGCTACTGTTTGTTAAATGGCAACGTTTATTGATTTGGTAAATTCAGTACCACATTGTATATTTCCATTCTGCCTGTGTTCCTACATGTGGTTCAGCATTTTTAAATGTCAACCGCAAAGTATTATTGATCTGTAATTAAAAGTGCAGAGAAAAATTAGCATAGTAGAAGTTTACAGTCATTAGTACAAGTACTGTTAGGCAATGATTTAGCTTGTTTTTAACACCTCTTTCTTCTTAGGTATTGACTTACATTATGATACCCACCTGAACTGTTTTATTTTGCTAAAAAGAAGAGTTTACTGATTGCTACACACTGGCACTTTACTAGACTTCTGATATTGGCAATATATGGTATTTCCTGAAGGGAATTTTTTTTTCTGAAAAGTTTTCTTAGATGTGAGAATAAGAAAGCAGAGAAGGAGGAAAAAAACATTATAGTAAATATTAGAAATGCTTCAATTATCTAGTATAAATTTGTGGTAGGTAACCAGGAATTGTTTCCCCATGTGAACAGAAATGGGGACTACAATAAGTGGAAGATTCTTCTGCTGTTTGCAATGAAGATGCCTGAAAGGAAAACATGCTATGTGGTACATTTTCTTTTTTTTCTTCTTATATCATTTTTTTTTTCTCTTTGGAGTTAGGCGTGCTCTTTGAAAAAGCTCTACAGGAGAGATTGCAATTGTTAATAGCATACAGAATGTAAGATGCTGGTTCACTTCCAGATCAGGTCAGTAACAACTGAGAATGATTAACAACTGCTTGGTGGCTTACATAAAAGGCATCTGATGGTCTCAGTCCATTTCCCAGTCAAAAGTGACACAAAAGCTACCACTATAATTAGCACTAATTGGTTACCTTGTTGGCATTATCAGCTGAGGGACTAGAAGCTGAATGGGTATGTACCCTCAGCTACCCTCTCACCCCTAAAGGTGGACCCTCTAGGACATTGGAGAGATAGTGTGCCACAGATGCTGTTATCCTGCTCTCTCTGTTCTGTGAACAAATAAAAGACTCTCTCAAGAGGCCTTGTCCTGGCTCCCTTCATGAATACTAAATTCACAAGCACACACATACACAAATGGTTTAACACTGCCTCACTGATGTTCAGGAAGAACTTGGAGCACAGGAAAGCAATTGTAACATTTCTGTGACTAATTTGTCAAAATATTTACCTCCTGGTTTTCAAAAGCTGACAACGTTATGAGCATCAAGCTGTGCAGAAGAGTTATTTTAAGCAATAAAAATGCTTTAATTTAGGGCTTCCTTGTTTTCACAGATTCTCAAACACATTAAATAGGACTGTCTCCTATAAACTGTTCCTTCTGTTTCAAGTTGGTTATGCCTGAATAGGAATATTTCAGTCTATTTGACTGACTGGTAATGTTTTGCTTCAGGTTGGTGCGACTCTAAGAGGCCTTTCTGTAAGGTGGGACAAAGATTTTTCTGGGTGATATCTTTTACTAGTCCATTTGTATATTTGGGAGGGACATAGACAAACTGTCATCTACCCAAGCTTGTCTTTGTCCTTCCCAACAATACAGTTGGTCCAGTAAAATATATAACCCATAAAAATATTTGCTTCTCACATTTTTCCTGAACCAGCACAGCTATGTCACCACAACACTGCAGTGCTTCTTAATGGTAAAACTTTGCCTCCTAGTAGCTATCATTTTTGTGGCTGATGCTCCCATTCTTCCCTGTAGCCACATGATGTAATATAGCCTTCCCTTGACAATGGGTCATGTGGCATGCTGGGTCACGTATCTGTGGATAGTATCATAGGAAATGAAGTCCAACTAGGAAGTGTGGCCTGTACGGGATAAAGAGCATGTAAAGCATCCAAGTAATTCCCAAGAGGCAGTGAAGCACTATAGGGAAGCACCATTTAATATTGCACTTTTGAAGTGAAACATCTGAAGTGATATGTTTTAGGTGAATTCAACCAACAGAAACAAAATATTTTGATATGAGACCATCAAAATCTGTCACGTTCAATGAAAATAGTGAAATGAAGAGTTTTACTATTTTCAAATGATTTTTTTTTCAGAACAATTTCAGTATTTCAGCTCTTTCTCCTAGTTCAAGGTAACTAATACATTTTGGAAATATCAGAATTTCCTGAGGAGAATTTACTATAAAAACAGCAGGAGAAAGAGAGGACACTTCCACTTTGATTACAATGGTAGGGAGAAGGAGGTAGAACAAGACCAAAGTTTCTAGAACAGAAGTACATATCCAGCTTGAGAGTTTGGAGCCCTTTTAGACATACACATTAAAAACTTTTTTTTGGGTTAAAAACCCAAAAAGCTCCCCCCACAAAATGAAGAGTCTGAGATGCAAAAGAATGTGTTTTTCCACCAATACTGAACCCTATTTTTTATTCCCTCTGTTGTATGCACAAGTCATACAGTGTGAATTAAAAACAAGCTAGAGTCTTATCAGGGGATAAGGCACAATGCCACATTTGTTGGAACATAAAACATAAAATATGCAACATGAAAAGAATAAAAAACAGTAAGGTTATTTGCTTTACTTAGTGCCATGCATACTCATTCATTCATGCAAAATAAACAAGTGCGCGTGCGCGCACACACACACACACACACACACACACACACACACACACACACACACA
>NW_017729006.1:52892884-52896863 GCF_001723915.1 Gavialis gangeticus | reverse complement strand
ACACACACACACACACACACACACACACACACACACACACACACACACACACACACACAGTTAGACCGTCCTGCAAAGGTTAAGGTTTTACCAAATTCTTAAAGTTGCTCAAAGTCTATTTGGTGGCTGGCCAGGCTGACCAAGAGAGTTGGAGTCAGGTCTTGTTGGACGCGTCCAAAACTCCTTCTTGCAGGTGGAAGAAGAGACCCAAAGTCTTGTCTTGGTGCTCATTCTTTATAGTAATGGCTGTCCATAGAGCCTATGGATTCCACTGAGTCAGACACAAAGGCCATCCTTCTTGTCCTGTTGGCAGGCTGGGATTGGTAGGTCATGATCTTCTGGCCTTGTGGTCTGCAACCTTCAGAGGCCGTCGCTTGCAGTCTTCAGCCATCAGGATGGAGCATGATTTAATGTTTGGTAATCCTTCACTGCTGACTTGATGTGGCTGCAACCCTTAACTGTTAAACCACAGAAGGCTTTTTACCTGTTGCAAGAGGACTGTCTTCCTATACATTGTCATATACATTATTCACTTTTTCGTTACCTCTTCCCACACAAGCCAGACATATCCACACACACCAGACATACCATAAACCCTTACACAAGTGTTCTTCTTATAGTAAATTTAAGTTCTAAAGTCATGAGCCAAACATGTCTAAAATCATGAGACCAATGTCAAATACGTGTATGCTAAGTAATAAGAAATTTAGAAGAGATGGCTAATTCCAAGCACCAATAATGACTGATTAAATTATAAAAAATAAATCATGACAAAATTAACTTTATCTTAATATTAAATCTTTTCCTTGTATAAAAAGAGAAATAACAAAATAAACAGTCAAAGCAACAATCAATAACAAAATAAGCAATTAAAACAATTTTAGTTGCTGCAATACTCCACCTCATGATTATGGATTAGTTTTTAGACAACACGAAAAAGTTTCCCTATGGAAGCTGCTTGCTTTGTGTGAAAGGCAGATGAGTCAGTGGAAAAGGCTCTTAAAGGATTTTCACATTTAACTTCTTCACAGGAGCAAATTTCACTGGTGGAGTGATTCCCCAATCCAGTGCACAAACCAAGTAGTAATGATAGGAGCTGGATGGAATCGCAAAGGGCTAATCTTGACCCATGACCTGGAAAGACCTATAGATTCTCTGTGCTAAGCCTCTGGTTCCCCAAGGACTGGAGCAGGCTTGGCCTCAGCCATCTGTTACCTGATATGACTGGAAGACAAATGTAGCAGTAGATCCTCTGGCTTCTTTCCTTCTCTTCCTTCCATGCCCCCTGTCCCTGTCCATTGCAACGCAGGGATCCTCCACATACAAATAGGACTCTGCTACCCATAGAGTGGCAATCCCTATAGCCTTCTTAAAGTTGCCCCTGCCCTTGGTCACTTTTCTGAGAGGAGCTGCAGCAGCCTCAAAGTCAAGGGCAGGATTTGCCCATCACTAAATGTTGTTTTGATAACTGTTTACCTCTCTTTTGTTTCACCTTTCAACTGAAGAGTGAAGTCATTCTGTGGTATGGCATTTTGCTTTTTGTTTGGCCCTCAATGGACTATTATACAGAAACATACACACATGTGCCCGCACACGCGCACACACTTGATAGACAAATATATTAAAAATACACAAACCTATTCAGGGTTTAGGATTTCAATGTATTTTTCCAGGCTCTGGAGCCTAAATGAAGATGAATATAAACAGTAAGTGAAAGCTGTGCAATGGCTCATTATTCAAACATGCCTCCACCTAGCATTTTACCCAAGGTACGCTATAGTTATATAATAAATATTATAGTCATATGTTAGATACTTTAAGATCTTATTCCATATTTTTCCCTTTTTTTAGAAGTAGATTTGCAATTTATGCAGTGTTAAACACTTTTGCCAATACTTTTGAACAGCATCCTGTTGCACTAGGCAAATATACACACCAGCCACATACACACACAATATCATCACAAGCACTTCCACTGTACTAGTAACCTTTCCATAGACTTTCCAACTTGTCTGGTCTTCCTTGAAGGTCGATTGGGTTTTCAACTCTGTTATCTGCTGGGTGTTTGATGGAGTGGTCCAGATAACAGAGGAGAGAGCAAAGGAAAAAGAATTTTTTGAAGATCAAAAGTGGCTGTTCATTTTGTTATCTGACCCTATCTGTTGTCATAGTAACAGGTTTCTTTTAACCTCTGCCATCAGATGATTTGTCTCTATCTGTTATGAATTCCGCTTTGACTGAGTAGCTGTTGGTAAAGCATGAAGTGAGTACAGTGAGGTTTTTTTTCAGTGTCCTATTGCAATATTAAGGACCGAAGGCATATAAGATGAGCTCCATTTTCCTACTGAAGGATTTAATATTACCTTTTTTGGAGCTGTTAAACTGGCATTCAAGTTTAACATGTTAGATAAAGAGACCAGAGTGGACACAGTGTAACCCAAGCTCTAATGTTCATAGCAAATAAGGGAAAATCCAGAACTAGACAAGCACCTGCTGCTTCTATTAGACAGCAGGAATTGAAGTTACTCTTCAAGTGCTCAGTGTTTCACAGCATTCTATGCTTAAAAAAATGAGGGCCAGATTGTGACTGGCCTTTGTATGAGCACTAGAAGGGAGAAGAAGGAGTCCCACTCCCCTTGTATGGCTGCATAGCAGCTGAGGTGTATAGGGTTTCCTATTCAGGAAGGCTGTTTGCATCCTTCTCCAACTTGGGACTAATCCATCATCCAGACTTCAGGACAGCAAGATAAGGACACACAATATGGGGTTGCAACTGCTGTCTCAGGCACCCATGTCCCATAATTCCTTTCATAACTGATCTAGCTTCATCTTAAAACTCAGTTGCTCGTCCACACTTCTCTTAAATGGATATTCCAGAACCTCACTGTTCTAATGGGTTAGAAACCTCCTAATTTCCAGTTTAAATGTATATGTGGCTAATTTATACCCATTGATTTTGGAACTGTCATTGTTCTTTAGCTTGAATAGTTCTTTCTTGTCTTACCACCAAGATGTATTTACTAAGAACAATTGATCACATGACCTCTTGGCTCATTTTGCTAAGCTAAGCAAGCCAAGCTCCTTTAGTCTCCCCTTTTAAGATGGATTCTCCATTTGCCTGATCATGTTTTCAACCCTTCCCTGCACCTGCTCTAACCTGAGTACATCTTTCTTGAACATGGGTAATCAGAGTTGTGCACAATATTCAACATTAGGACTCACCGGTCATATTTACACACACAGTTGGTACTATGTAATCATTTAGTACTTGTGTAGCCAAATACTAAATGACTGCTCAGGAACATCTCTGCATAGATTTTTTTCACATGGTACTGTGCAGTAGCTTGTTAGTACTGCGCAGTAGCATTGCATCATGGTTAGTGCCCACCAACACGACTGCACAGTAGCATCTTATGTAGACACCTCCACCCTCTCTTGTAGAATGGCAGCAATGCATCTGCTAGAAATACTTTCCTTAATATATCTGGGTACAACTATACATGTGCTTTAATGCACAGTAGGGGTGTGTGAAGCGGGCCCTATTAGATTTGAATTCAGCCCAAATCAGGAACAGTGATTAGATTCTTTGATTCAGATCACTGTCCCGGATTCGATCCGGCCAAATCTGAATCTGAAGAGTCAATGCTGATTCAGAGAGTCAGTGGTTCAGATATAGACACAGCTTTAAAAGTTTTTTCTACATACCTTGAGGTAGCAGCTGTGACTTGTGAATGCTGCGATGCTGGGGCATATGGAGCGTCCCACAGGAGTGCAGGGGGGCCATCCACGTGTTGGGCAGCGAACCAGGAAGTGGACTGGAAGTGGACCAGAAGTACTTCTTTCCAAAGTACTTCCAGTCCACTTCCAAGTCTGCCAGGGAGCTCACTGGGCCCTGCCCCCCATGCCTCTCTGGCTTGGCGATCAGCTGCAGGGGACCCCGGGTGCCCCCCGACCCAGGATGCACCAATCGCCTAGCTGA
>NW_017729006.1:52868847-52887884 GCF_001723915.1 Gavialis gangeticus | reverse complement strand
GGGGGGGGGGGGGCAGTGCACTCTCTGGTGGACCTGGAAGCACTTCTGGTCCACTTTTGGGTCTGCTGCCAAGCGCACTGGGGAGCCTCCCAGCATCACAGCATTCACAAGCCGCCTGCTACCTAAAGGGATGTAGAAAAAATATTTAAAGCTGTCTTTATATCCAAATCTCCAAATCTTTCTGAATCAATTCAGAGGGTTCTGATTCAATTCAGAGAGCTTAAAGAGTCCTCTGATTTGATTTGGATTCAGAGATTCAGCCACCAGATCAGGCTGAATTTCCACCAAATCGAATCAGGGACCAAAGCTTTGCACAGCCCTAATGCACAGTAACCTATTCTACTGCATATTAAAACATCACATCAAAAGCTGTGCTAATATGCTAATGCGCAGTAGACTTAGTCTATTGTGCATTAAGCATCACTAAAAAGGTGTTCACTTTTGCTATTGCACATAAGGGCAGCCAAATGCTCCTTCGTGTAGTACCTCATATTAGAGAGCAGCATGGAGGCTGCTATAATACATTCGAATTCCAGCATGTCAAAGCAGACTCAGTTAATCGAGTCCGCTGGAATGTGGCAATTGCAGCACTCCAGCAGCCTCCTGTGTCTCATGTATCAGTGTCTCCACACTTTAAAATGGTGGCAGGGATGCATGAACTGAACTAAAGCTTACTGAACAAGTTTTAGTTCAGGTGCCCCACCACCATTTCTAAGTGCAGGGATGCTGATACAGGAGACGCAGCTGTGCTTTAATTAGAACAGCTCTCAGAGCCTCTCTAATTAAAGTGCAACCCCCCCCCCCCGGGAGTACATGTAAAAGTGCCTGGAGGTACTGAACTTAATGCTCAGTAGCAGAAGCGCATTAATGAACGTGTAGATGCACCCTCACAGGGCTTTAGATTATAGACTTTTGGCACTTGCCTTTTCAGAGCTGAATCACACTGAAGGGGCATAGTCAGACTGACTAATACACCGAGGCCTTTCTTCTCTGTTACGTCCTCCTTCCCTATCATTGCAGTGGCAGGCCATTGGCAGTGCCTTCATTTTTACTGCTTTTATCTTGCATGTTATATGGTGTTTTTAGTGTTATAAGGTGTTTTTAATGTTTTGGGTATTATGCAATGTGGTTGTATGATGAGGGGTAGAAGTGATGTTGGGGATTCCTTGGAATTGCCTGTGACGGCAAGAATTTGGATTTGATAGCTCAGGTTTACCTTTCCCTCTGAATATGTGCATGGTAGGAGTCCTGTCTGCTGAGCCCTGCAACCACTGTCATACTCATGTTACTCTAGGCAGAGACAAGCAAAGCTCATACATCTAGGCAGCCATGTTCTTTTGGGAGTTTAACAAACAATCTGGCACTGGTGGATCCTAAACCAAGAATGCTAGCACTTCAGATGTAGCACACCAATGAGAAATCCACTTTTCATTCAAAACAAATGTTGACATCTAGGTTCTGAAATGGCATTTACTTTTCTTCCCTAAAATGGATTACTAAATCTGCATTTCAACAGTGACCCAACAGCTGAGTTCAGTAACGCTGGGCACATCTACATAAGACATTCACCATACAGTAGACAAATTAGCTCTGCAGTAAATGTCATGTGTCTACATGTGCGCCCCTAGTAGGCTGGAGTAAACTAATATAATCCACAACAGGATAGTACTTATAAATACAAGTGCTATCTTGCTATGGAGTTTTTTTACTCCTCAGCAGTGCACGTGTGGACACTGCCCTAGCTGGCTCTGACATGAGGGTGCTTCAGCACAGGGACTACCTTGTTAACAAATTTTGAGCGAGGTGGGTGAAAAAGGATTTAAATGGACCTTTGGGTCATCCAACCAATGTGAGAAGTTTTTTTATTAATTGACAAAAACAAGATTATTTTTTGAGGATAAGCATAATCTTATGGGATGAGTCTCCTCTGCCATGGAGTGGGATTGGCCAGCTTTTTCATCTCTACAGGCAGGAGGAGGAGGGGAATGATCCTTCAGTGTTCCCACAGGCAAGCATCTAGTACATACAGCAGTCTCACACGTGCCACTGAAGAGTTACCTTCCAAATTTCTGCCAGTCACATCCCGTATTTATGGACAGCTGGTAAACATGATCTTAATCTTCTAATCAAAGAGGCCTGATTGACTTTATTTAAATGTCTTTGTTTTATTGAAGCCTTTAAAGCTGGATCAAACCAGATTCTTTTATGTGGAAATGAAAGGTGTCACTTAATTGGGGATGCATACCTTTAGCAGCAGGAGTTTTTGGATGTAGCCGTGTTGGTCCAAGGACATAGGCAGGCCAGGTTCTATGCCTGGAGAAGGGTTCTTCTGCCCGAAAGCTTGCAAAGAGCTTTGTTTCAACTACTCAGTGGTCTGACAAAAGATATCAGATTTACCCAAAGAATCTTGTCTGCCTTCAGCAGCAGGATACTTGCTTATTTTCTTTCTTTTACACTACTGCCTCTCTCATAATTTATCTAAACATTCTAACAACAATCCATTCAATACTTCATGCAATTTCCATGGCAGCTTGCTGTATCTGGTTCCAGACAGATGGTTTCAGCACTAGTATATTGTCCCCCACTTGAGATGCAAATGAGGGCTTCTGCTAGCTATGTGAAATCAGACTGATACTGTAGCCTGGCTTCCTGCTTTGAATTACATACACATAGAAGCCCACACATCACTATTTCAGTTCTCTGATAGCTACATATGTCATGAATGTTAGTTATTTCCTCACAGCCTGCTGGCTAGCCCTACACTGGAGCATCCTCATGCCCCAGCCAGCCCCACCATGGCATGTTGAGCCCAGGGGGAGCAGCCTCAGTCTGGCAGAATGACCCCTGGGGCTCCCTGCCAGCTGGGGCTGATCTGGCTCCACGTGTTGTGGTTCTGGCCACACATTCAAATGGCATGCCTGGGAACAGTAATCTCCAGTGTTTATTGCTTCACATTAATTGCACGTGTAGATGCTCCCACAGATCCTCAAATATGTGAGGTGAATAGCTTCATACACATTTGTAATCCTGTTCACTAAACTAAGAATGCATAAGATAAGAGGCCTAGGGACACATACCATAAACAGTTCAGCAGATTAGAATTGCAGAGTCAGCTATTGTGAGAACAAAAGGTTTGCACAAAGGCATGAATATGAATTTCTAATCAATCATTATCCATTAATTGTGTTAATGAATTTCATTACAAAATATTTAGCTTTCCTATAAAGAGGAGTCATCATGTGTTCTGGATGTAGTTCTGAGGCTAAAAAAAATGTGAAGTCAGGAAGACCTGGCCTGCTCCTTACATCAGATACGTAAATAGTTAAGAGTATCTGTTTATTTAGTTGTGAATTGCCTGCCAAATAGGAGATGGATGTTAGGTGGAGACCCAAGACTGATGAGAGTTTATTAAAAATGCTTTCCTTGAGATGGACTAGATGGGGCTAAACCATATCAGTATCCAGGACAAATGGCAGGGGATAATGTGATCTTTGTCTGAAAACAGTCACTGGCTGAGCCTAATGTTTTTAGAATTATTGAAAGTCACTCAAATTTTTATAATTGCTGGTCGTATATTCTGATTTTTAACTGTACGTGATTGGGGGGGAGGTGGTATTGATTTTATATACTATTGGACTGTTAGATGGCTCCAAAGTGGACCCTCTTTTGGCTGGCCAAGGCACACCCTGGGATGTGCCGAAGCAGGTAGCACCAGAGTTCCTTGGACCTGTTAAGTACCATTAGCCAAAATGACAACTTTACTTCTGAGCCAACTGTCACCTGAGGTTTCTGAATGTCCAAATTAATTACTATGGGGAGGAAGTGTCACACTACAACCAAAGACTAGTCATAGGGGTAAAGAAGATGGATGGTTTGCTATTTGCTAGAGCCCACTGGCATCAAACTAGGACAAATGATGACTGTTAGTTGAGGCTCAGTGCAGTGCCAGTTTTCATGAAGACATGAAAGACTGTGAGGCCTGGGTCATTCTCAAAGAACAGAGCATTCAGGGGCAACAAACCCATTTTTTTTGTTGTTGTTTCTCAGCGGAAGTGATTAACTTGGCTGATTAACAATAGTACATTTTTTAACAAACAGGTACTTGGTAATGGGAAGTGAATCATGAGTAGCCTTAAGATAATTTTCAAACCTACAAGGGAGCCTTGTCAAAGAAACAGCTTTAAATTGAGAAATATTATATTCTCTTGAAAGATTATACTCTTGTATATTTTGTGAGTCAGAGTTTAAAGGATGGATATTCAAAAGCTTTCAGCAGTGACTTCACTTGACTCCCACTGATGTGAATAAGAGTTTCACATCTTTATTCATGAGGTTTATTTGCTTATTTAATATTAACCTGATTGTTTGATTTTATTTTGATTAATAAACTCTGTAAACTGGGAAAGTCATCTCAAATAATTATGTTAGCTTAAACAGACATCAAATCATTGAGAACTTTGAGGAAGTTAAATAGAAATAAATCAATAGTTTAGACTCAATTGTTCTCATGCCCATGGCCACAATCAAAAAGAAAAGCTGAACAGCTTTTTCTTATCAAATCTTGTCCATGACAGAATATAGCTTTTCCAGTGGAAATCATGTTATAAAAAATTAAATATTTTGTTTATTACTTGTTAGTATTTTGTCTTTCTTTAACTTACTATCATTTGCAATTTCATTTCTTACTTTGGTAAAGAATGGGATAATCCAGTGAAAAGTGCCAAACAAAGATGAAGATCAAAATGTAGAAGAATGCTGAAAATACAAGAAACAGGGTGGTATGAGGCAAGATAATGCATGTGAGAAGATTTAAAAGAATACAAGTGAAAGGGGAAACATGCAGGGTGAAAGGTAAGGTTGAGGTAGAGAGAGGAAATGATAGCATGATGAACCATGGATAACTCTTCACAGCTCAGGATGTTAGCCAATTATTTGCTTTTCTGCCATTCAGTAGTTTAACTATTTTTTCAGAAAGTTTTCTTAAATCCAATAATCTTCTTTCCAGAAGTGGTTAAAACATTCTTTGATTTTAAAGAAATTCCTTCTCTTTTTTTCTCTTCTTCTTGGTCTTTTTAGATTAATCTGCCAAAATTGCAACCAATGGTAATCCACAAACAATCCACAAACTAAGCACATGAAAGATACAGGCAGTATTTTAAATAGTATGAAATGATATATCTTTCTAAAGGTAATTCATTTGAGTATCTTTTTGTCCTTTTCTTTTTCTTATTCCCATCCTGTGGAGGATTTCAGATGATCAGCCATTCACAGGAGGCAAAAAAATTTATGACACACATGCATATACACACACACGGTTACATGCCATATACATACATATATACCATATATATAACCAGGAATCAGAACTCATGATACAGAGGTGAGATCTTTTATTAGACCAACTAGGTATTTGCAAAAAAAAAAAAGCAGTTTATTTGCAAGCTTTCAGGCATACCGCCCCCCGCCCCTTCCTCAGGCATAGGCGAATGCAAAGATTTTAAAATTTCTCCTGGGTGGAAATGAAAATACATATTTCGCAGGAGAGCTGTATATATGGTTACATACCAGTGTGTGTGTGTGTGTGTGTGTGTGTGTGTGTAATGGAGCTAGCCAAGCTTGAAGATAGAGTTCATGATCTGAGCATCCTAACTTTGCCTCTGCTTTGTCAATAATCTTTAATCACAGTGCCATTCTGATCGCATAAATATATTTTGTCCTTAAAACAGGTGAGGTAGATGCAACACCTGCCTTACCTGTGGCAGATTAGGGCATTATGTCTTGTGGTTGTGTCAGGTTTGACTGTGTAGCTTTACTAATTGTTTTATTAATAAGCTAGACAACAGATTTATATAGGATGGTTTAGATAGGGATAATCCTGCCTCAGGAAGGGGGGTTGGATTAGAAACTTTTGAAGGTCCTTTCCAGCTTAACTTTTCTATGATTCTGTAATTCTGTATTGACTGTCCCTGGTCTTATTCGCTGACCTGTATTAAGTGAATTTCTGCTTGTCCCCAGCTGCTGAAGGCCAGTGCAACCTGTTTTTATTCGAACATTGTCTGTCTCCGCTCTAGGAGTGCTTATGACCTGGATCAATTTTCATCTTTATCAATGACCTGGATGAGGGAGTAGAAAGTGCAGTAATTAAGGTTGCAGATGACACTAAATTGTTGGGGACATGTGGGCACATCTGAAGACAGGGCAAGGATCCAGGATGACCTTGACAGGCTGGTCAAGGGCTGAATGCAACCAGATGAGGTTCAATATGGACAAGTGCCAGGTCCTTCAACTGGGTAGGAAGAAGCTTCACCACAACTATATGATGGGTGGTGGGTAACTGGCTGGCACTGCATCCGAAAGGGACCTGGGGGTGACAATTGACCAGAGAATGAATATGAACCATCAGTGTGAAGAAGTCACCAACAGAGTAAATAAAGCTCTGGCCTGCATCAGCTGTGTTGCCAATAGATCCAGAGAGGCGCTTCTCCCTCTCTATTCAGCTTTGGTAAGACCACACCTGGAGTACTGTGTCCGGTTCTGGGCACCGCATTTCAAGAAGGATGTGGATAAACTCAAAAGGGTGCAGAGAAGAGCCACCCACATGATCAAGGGCCCAGGGGATAGGCCCTATGAGGAGAGACTTCAGGATCTGGGTTTGTTCAGTCTGAGTAAAAGAAAGCTGGGAGGTGACTTGATAGCCGCTTACAAGAATATCAGGGGTGAACACCAGGATCTAGGGGAGCAACTCTTCAGAAAGGCACCCCTTGGGAGGATGAGGTCCAATGGGCACAAGCTAGTTGAGGATAAGTTTAGGCGAGACATAAGGAAAAACATTTTTTCTGTCTGGGTAACTAGAATCTGGAACACACTCACAGCAGAGGTGGTGCAATTGCCATCCCTGGCAGTGTTCAAGAGGAGGCTGGACCACGCACCTCATTGATCTTGTTTGAGCTCAATTAGCTCCTGCCCATGGCAGGGGACCAAACTTGATGATCTTACAGGTCCTTTCTGGTCCTACTGTTCTATGATTCTATGACATGCCCCAGTTTACCAGTAGGTATTAAAATTTAAGTTCTGTTCCTCCTAAACATTCTCTTAAATGCATTTGGTATTCCAGAAAGCTGCTGATCTGGGGGCGCTGTATATTGAGCCTTTTCTGCATCTACAGATTCATCCATTAGTGAGTGTCCACTACTACCACATCCATGTGCATCAACAGTCATTATCACAAGGAACTGTTTCTAGATAAGAATGGGCAGTTTAGTGTTAATGACCAATCAAATCTAGGGCTGGTTGACACTATAGCCAACAAAGAGGTCTTTTCAGTCCACTGGTAATAATAACTTCTTTTGTACACACATCTGTCCACTGTGAATAGTCACCATGGCTGAAAGAAACTTGGGGGGTCATGACTGACCACAAGATGAACATAAGCCACTAATGTGATACCGTAGCCGGCAACGTGAATAAAACTCTGGCTTGCATCTACAGATGCATCTCAAGCAAGACCCAGGAAGTCATCCTCCCACTGTACTCAGCCTTGGTGAATTCAGTTTAGAAAGGATGTGGAGAAGCTTGAGAGAGTCCAGAGGAGAGCCACGTACATGATCAAAAGGCAAGAGAGAAGGCCTTATGAAGAGAGGCTAAGAGCCATGGGACTCTTCAGCCTGGAGAAGCTCAGACTCAGGGGTGATCTGGTGGCAGCCTATAAGTATATCAGGGGTGTGCATCAGGATCTGATACTTGTTCACCACAGCACCTGAAGGGAAGACAAGGACCAATGGTTACAAACTCCTGCAAGACCATTTTAGGCTGGACACAAGGAAAATCTTCACTGTCCGAGCCCCCAAGGCCTGGAATAGACTCCCCGCAGAGGTGATGCAAGCACCTACTCAGGATACTTTCAAGAAACATGTGGATGCCCCTCTTGCTGGGATCCTTTGACTCTAGCTGACTTCCTGCCTCTTGGGCAGGGGCCTGGACTTGATGATCTTACAAGGTTCCTTCTAGCCCTAATGTCTATGAAATCTATTAATAAGACTGAAACTACCCATTCATTTCACAGTAACCGTTGTAAGCAGGCAGACAGTTTTGGCCATTGTAGGCAGCAGTAACAAGTTTTGACTATTGTGAGCTTAAGCTGACATATCTATGTCTAAGCATGTAGTGCCCTGTGTAATTTATCCTATCAGTGTAGTATACATTGCTATTGTATAAACATTTGATTTAAAATTACAGACCTCGATCCTGCAAACACTTGTATTTGCTTTTCCTTAGGAATGTAAATAGGTCCATTGTGGTCTATGGTACTGCTCATGTGCTTGAAGTTGTTCATGTATATAAAAGTGTGCAGGACTGATGCCTAAGGATATAATTTACCAGGAATCTTCAGGAAAAAGAAATGTCTTCTATGTAGGGTAATTGTTTTTTCTTAGAAATGCCTACTTGGGATATTGTCTTTACAATCACTGCAAAGAGCGTTACTGTTTAAAAAATCCTGGTTTATGGGGTTGTCTTTTGAATGTTTCATGGATATATCTTCCTTTTTTATTGAGGCATTTTCTGGAGAGAATTTGAAAGCAGTTTTCAAAAGCTAGTCAGACCCTGCTTCTTCTCTAGGAGCAGGCACAGGAGGGTCTGGTTCCTTTAGATCTGCAAACTGGGGAATCTACAGGCAGGTCAGATCTCAGGAGAGAAGTTTGTCATATGGAAATGTTTAACGGTCCAGCTTATATTCTGTATAGTCTCTCTTTTATCTGTTCAGGGTTTGAACATGATCCTTTCAAAGCTAGATAACCCAGAAAAAATCCTCACTACTGCTTTTGCTCACTCCCCAGTTCCTATAATCACAGTCCAGGAGGAATAAGTTACTATGACAATATTGTTGCAATAGTTTTGTAAAGTGTTTTTTCCCTTCCTTTTGAGCTTCAGCCTTTTTTTGTCCCTGCCAAATGATATGTTCTGTAGTCATATGCTGCAATGAAGAAAGGGAGAGGATTGAGGAAAATACTTTGATATATTATGAGTACATAACTTGGGAATATGCATAGACAGGCACAATCCATTTAAAAAGTATCTCCAGGTAGATGTAGGATGTATCTCTAAAATGCTTTACATGCTGTTGTTTGTTCCAAAAATCTCACATTCATGCTAGTGTCATGGTGTGGTGTTCTTTCATAACTCTTTCTATATCACTGAAGCACAACCAAATACTCCACACCTAAGTTCCAGCTATTGTATTCCAATTATTGTTTAAAAAAAACTTTTGGCAAAGTCCATAGGTGTTTATATTCAAATATTTAAATGAATTAGCAGAAAATATCAGGAAACTTCTTAAATATTCACCACTAGTAATTATAGCCATTAACCACCTATGCAACAGTTTGGTGAAATCTTCAGGCATGTTATACATTTTTGCCCTTCTAGTTATCCTTTAAATGGTAACATTGTATTACTGATGTATCAGTGAAAAGTGAAGGTTGTTTATGGGTTCTTCATCTTCTTGCATCCTTGTCATAACCTAGATGCTTTTCCAGAATTGTGCACAAGTGATGATTCTTTCCATTGCTGCAGCAAGGTCCTCCTTCTTACAGGTCTCACCAAGGAGTGAACAAATGAGCAGGTGCATCATAGTCTGCACTTCACTACACTCACATGTTTTTTTGTTATTAGAGTAGCCCCTTTCTATTTTTTTTTTTAATCATCCACTTCACGTGCACAGGCAATTCAGGTTTACAGGTAAATTTAAATTAGAGATTAGTTTCTTCATGACTTTATGCTTGCAGCAAATCATGGTTTCCAGGACTGATGTTTATACTGATGTTTGCATATAGATTTTTCTGGTGTGCTCAGCAACTATAGATTATTTTGAGGTTTGGAATGGTATTATTAAGATGAACACACAGCTATGTTACTGAGGCAAATAAATGTAAAACAAGTAGATGAAATTCACCATTGCAAAACAATTATTTGCAAAGTTCTTTGTTAGTGCCATTTAACCATTGCACTGGGCATGAAGGCCTTGAACTAGCAAAACACTAGGCTAAGCATGCCTTTGCCCCAAAGTGTGCAAGGGATCCAACTTCCTTCAATGGGATTGTAGCCACAGTTAAAATTGAGCACATGCTTAAGTGCTTTCCTGATTAGAAGTTAAGTCTTCCTCCTAGGGCACCTATATACGTGCCTCTATATATGTGCCTGCTGCAATGAGTTCTAATTAGTACACGTTGGAGTAAACTGGATTAATTGAGCTTGCTGGAGTGTACTAATTAGCGTGCTCCAGCACCACTGGCATCACTTGTATTCAGCATCCCCGTTCTTCAAAATGGCAGAAGGGCACTTTTACTAAAGCTCATCAAATGAATATTGTTCTCAGGGTGTGAAATATTCCAGACATTTATTTCACATAGGAAAGAAAATGTTGCCAGCCATATCTGTAAGGCTCATGCAGGACCTGGGCAGTTCCAAGTGAAACTGATAAGAAAGTGCAACGAGCCACTACTCTCAGGTTAGTTCATGTTACAGGTATTTTACTTCTTTATGCACAATATTCAATAGAGAATGTATACAATTCACTAAAATAATTCAGTAAGTTTGAGTTTAAATTCACATGTCAATCCTGGTGTGCAAGTTAGCCTAACATTATCCAGATGGAATCAGAGATGAGTGGGGTTTAGAAGGATCATTCACTAGCAAAATGGAAGATTTAGGATGCTTTTTTGAAGGAAGCTTATTCTGTCCTTCCTGTGACTCCTAGCAGAGAATTCAACTTCACTGGTGTGCAAGCATAGTAGAGGGGTTAAAGAAACCATACTTTGGTTGGTTACTGAACATAGCTTTCATTTGACTTTATATGACTGCATGGCACAGT
This sequence comes from Gavialis gangeticus, assembly GCF_001723915.1. Classification (NCBI taxonomy): domain Eukaryota; kingdom Metazoa; phylum Chordata; order Crocodylia; family Gavialidae; genus Gavialis; species Gavialis gangeticus. The sequence continues at coordinate 52,877,017 of NW_017729006.1, read as the reverse complement.
TCCTATTAAACCAGTTCAAGTACAACTCCACTGAAATGTTGAAATAACAGAAGTTAAAGGAGGAAGATATTGGTTATATCTCCCAGTCCATTTCCTTATCAGTGCTGGATTAATAAGTTTGAGTACAAATTCAAGATATATGGCCTATTTTTTAGAACTCCCCTGTGATAGGTCCTGAATCACTTTCCTTTAGAGACTATCCTCCTGTCCAGAATAGGTTCTTGATATTCAGCAGACAATATTATTTCCTTATTTTCCTGCTGTTATTCTTAATGCTTGCTCTGTGTAAAACTAATGGCAACAAATATTTTCTCTTTCTCTTATTCTCCTTTTTTATTATTTTTTATAAATTGGCTAATTCCTGGAATTATCATGATAGAAGTTGATCTGAGACTACATGTCAGAAAAAAGATTAAGAACCCTTAACCCCAATTTACTTATGGGGAAATTAAGGCACAAAAGAAACATGAGTTACCCAAGGTCATAGAGCAACCAATGAGTACAGCTAGAAATTGAGCACTGGAATCTTTTATTACTGCCATACGCACTGGATCTTTCTGTGTGCTTGCCACTTGTAAAGTCCATCTGAGGAGGACGTCCTAGTGTACATCTTAAGGTGCATCTCCATCTTATGATGTACAAAGGCATCCCTTAACCTCTTCACAGCTTGCAATATTTATAAAGACTGATGCAAAATGTTAATGTACAAGGGCTCAAACTTCATGCAACTCATTTGCAGTAACTCACCTCTGGGCCAAGACTGAGGGCCAGATCCTTTTCTACCTGTTAGATGCCTGAGTGGACTTAGGCACTTAAATGTGATCTTATTCCACCCTTTTTGAGTTCCTGAAAAAAAATAGGTATCTGCTTTTGTAACATACTATCATCCTAACCTTAAGATAAAGCCACATGAAGCAGGGAGGAGGAGCACCCACTCACTTTTTCTGTTAACGGTTTTTTCAGGGCCTCAAGCAGGATCTGGTTCTAAGTATGGAACATTTTTTCCTTTAAAGTAAAAAAATAAAACAGTTATGCACCACCAGATATTGCGGGTTGGAATGAAAGCAGTTGTACAACCCTAGATATACTCTGATTTACTGTTACTCTTATTCCTATAATAATAATGCCAATAGGGTTATATGGTTGAAATGTCCACAGCTGTCACTGTCTTTACAAGACAGACAGTAGAGCTTTTCTGATTGTATCTTGCTACATCTGCTGTAAAAGTACTTTTAGTCATCAACCTGTTTGATATGAAGATATCTAGCGGGAAGGGGATTTTACCTATAGAGAAAACAGAAGCACTGTTTGCATTCTGGGGAAAGTTGTAGCTATAGAAGCAGGTTTATGAACAAACCATTTCTATTCCATTATTTTTATCAGGAAAGGAGATTCTATACCCTAACAATATTCAGTTTAGTATCTTCACTTCACAGATCATAACACCCAAGTGGACAAGTCATTGCAGGAAGGTTTCACATCATATCCAGTTACAGCATATTTATTTGCCCTCCTGGAACTGTGCGATGGGTTGCAGGGATTCAACTCCCTCAGGGCAAGATGAGCCTGACCAGTTCACATAGACAGGGCTTAGCTTGCAGGGAATGATGAACTTTCTCGGCACCACAACAGCCCACGTTTTATTGGCACAGACAGTTTGTGTCAAGTGTACATAGACATGTTCCTGAGATTTGCCAGGGGAGCATTAGCAGGCATTGTAACCCCATATGGGGATATTTTTTTTTTTACAGACATGCTCATTCATCTAAAGAATGATTGGTTATGGGCCTGATTTTGCAAGGACTACTAATGTCAGATCATTGTTAAGCACAGCCATTTACTTGACAAGATTTCATGCAGACATTTTCTTTAATTCCCATCACTGTGAGTGAATACTTGCCAGGTTTTGAGCTACTAGTTGAAATGAACCCAGAACCTCAAAGCAGAATGAAATTGAGTCCAAACTCCTTGTTTTTGCCTAGTTATACATTGAAACACTACCAAAATAAACATTTGCATGAATTCACTGCAGTACAATAACAGGCCCTGATTCCTTTAAAGCTGGGCTCTGGATCATCTTTAGCAAACAAAAAAAATCTACTAGTATGGGCTAGATCTAATAAAAGATGCCCAGAAATTAGGTGTGCCTTGTAGACGCCTGGCCACAGGAGTGAAATCCAGAACCCAGAATTAGACTCCCAGGCAGCCGATACACTGCCTAGGGGGAATTTAGTATCTCAGACTGGGATCTTGCAAACTGAGAAAGAGGATACGTAGAGCTAGGCAATGAGAAACACATCAAACAGGGGTGCATTTGAAATCCCAGCCCTCTTGGGAGCCTAAGGCACCTGTCTTGGGGCTGCAGGAAGCTGCCTCTCTCCCCTCTGGATCCACAGCCTACCATGTTCTCCAGAGTTGATGCTTACCTACATCTAACCCTTGGAAGAAGTTCTGGAAGTTAACCATATCTTATACAATAGCTGTGTGGGCAGAGCACTTGCCCACAAAAGAGGAAATTGGAGTTTGTTGGGCTTCTCAGTTTGACAGAGGTCAAGCCCACATCTCCCCTCTACCAGTTGCAAGACCTACCAGCAGCCTAGAAGGGTAAGACACTCACCAGGGAAAGTGACTCATGCAGTGAAGTTTCTACTCCTGGGATTGTAGAGAAATGTATGCATTTTATAGTAAACAGACTTTTCCTTTCTATATACAAAGGTACACACTCCTTCCTGTTAGGGATTCTGGGTCCTGTCTTCCAGGAGAGCTCTTCTGCATGAAGAAGGCTTGTAATGAACAGAGTCATATAAGGCTTTCCAAATAGTGCATCCTAGGCCTCTGTTCTAGCCCCAGAAGGGAGGAGTTTCAAGAAGATAGAACACCTTGTGAAGAAACCTTTCCTCTGCTCTCAGCTGTTTATGCAGTTTTTCCAATGACTGTTTAATATAAAATGTACATACAGCAGTGGAACCAATGGCTCACTCCCTCTGTACAAGGACAGCACCCAAATCCTTGAGCCACATGGGCAGGCTCCCTCTTCCTTGTTATTCTTCTAGCCCCAAGAATATTTCCCACTTGGATGCCCTGTAGACCAGCTTCAGTACACAGGGTGGAAGCCAGTATCAGTTTTGGGTGGCCCAATGGGTTGGGCAATATCCTACATTGTAGAATATCAGAGTTTACATGCATTTAGAGGAAGGCAAATCTAACACTTATGCCCTGGACACATGTCTTAAAATCTGGCCAAAGGGGTGGCATCATGGCTGCAAGCACTGTCAGACAGCTGCTAGTTACAGGTTTTCATCAAATGACGTTTTTGGGGACTTTTTCTGTCTGAGCAAAACTGGGGTAAAACTGAGCAGGCATGCAGTTAGACACCTTAGTGGTTATCTTAGATCTTCAAGCATGGGCAGTAGGTCAAGATTAGCTATGTAATTCAAAATTAGAGATAGAAGGAATTTAGATACATTAGCAAAATTCAGGCTGTTTTGCAGGCTGACGTAGAATTATTTTAATAACTTAGATGCATAAAGAGCATGTCAGCATGACTTAGATGTCTTAGGGCATTTAGGTATTTAGGTTCTGGCCATATTGGTTTAGAGGAAAAAGCAATCAGGTCTCATGGTAGAGGTAACGTCTTTTATTAGACTAACAAGATTTTTGCAAAAACATTCTTTAATTGCAAGCTTTTGGACACAAACACCCTTCATTAGGCATAGGAGAAAAGATAGTAAAAATTATCCTGGGTAGAAATGAAAGTTCATATTTCATAGGATTTCACAGAAGAGTCAGTAGATGGAAAGCTCCTTTGGGCAGGCAGTTCATAGCTGGTGAAGAGTCTCTCAGCTCTCCTGTGAGGCTCTGTTATGATGCAAATTACCTTGAACCAAAGCAGGAGCAGAATCTCAGGGCATTTATACATGTGCTCCAGAGCTGTCTGCCATTTTTCAGCACAGGGATGCTGATACATGAGGCACTGGAGTCTGCTGGAGAGTGGAAATTACGATGATTCAGCAGACTCGATTAATCGAGCCTGCTCCAACACACTGTAATTACAGCACATCAGAGAAGCCTCACTGCTTGTATATAGAAGCCCTTAATGATGAAATGGGATTCTGGCCTCAAAAGTCCAATCTGCTCCTTTTGAGCATTTTACTACTGGATTTAGTTGGAAAAGGGTCAGAACTTGATTTTGTGTTAATGAAAAGAGCATGATCAAATTCTGCCTAATATAACACCAGATGCGTCTACACAAGACATTTGCTGCAGAGCTGCTTAATTAGCTCTGTAGTAAACATCTCCATGTCTACATGTGCATTCCTATATATAAATACAAGTACTACTGTACTCCAGAGGTTTTTTTGTGTGTGTAGCAGCACATGTGTAGACATTGCCCAGCTGGCTGGGGAACAAGAGTGCTGCAGTACTGGGGCTGCCTGCTAGCTAGTCCCATGCTGAAGCACCCTACTGCCCTGGCCAACTCCTCCAGAGCACATTGAGCCCAGTTGGAGTAACCCCGAGGCTACTGGCAGCCATAGATGCTTTGACCAGACTCAATGTGCTGCGCACAAATAAACTCTGAAGTAATATACTCTGAAGTTTATTCATGTGCATTAATTGCATATGTAGACGCGCCCACTATCTGGTCTCATATACATGCCCTTGTTCACAAACTTGTCTTGGATTTTCTAGAATTTCATTTCCAAGATGTTTTGGCATTTTTGTGGCATAGCCCATATTTTGTGCTCCAGAACCTTAAAAATTCTGTTCAGGGGTGCCAGCAGAGAATTAATAAAATCTTGAAATTTAGAGATCAAAGGAAAAGACAGGAAGTGAACTGGCTGATGATTATTGTAGCATTTTCCAACAGATGAATGGACACTTCTGATGTGAGGATAAATATTCTGACATTTCTCTGAAAGGTGTTTAAATTATTGATATTGCCCATAGAAACCCCAAACTGTGCAATGATGGGGAAATATTTTTACCAGCCTCACAATAAGTCCAGTTAATACAGTTTATTTTTGCTTGATTGAAAAATTGTTCAAAATAACTCACTGAAGTACATTTGACAATTATAAAATACTTGCTTTCTAACACTTTGATTGCTGATGGAGAGTTCATATGCCTTAGAAACATTCTCACTAGAAAGTGCACTTTTATGATAATTTTATATCAGGACGGATAGAGTACTGTATGTTGGTTGAAATTACTGTGGTTTCTCCCTACTTTTCCTGAATACATTACATGTATTAAGAATGAAACAGCACAAATGTTGGCAAACAGACCTTATAAGTAGACAGTTAAGGCTGGATTATTATCTTAAGAGGATCAATAATGATTATATTAAAAAAGGTAAAAGTGCAAAAACTTTAATTTTTGAAACCTAAAGGATGTGATGTTTTGGTCTCACATAAACAATTACATAAAATTGCTTCAGAAACAGTTAAACTACAATGATAGGGGGTGGGGGAAAACAACAAAAATATGTCACAATTTTGTATCATTTGAAAAAACAGCCAGGGTCCTTTCTGATGTGTCCTTTTTCAAAGCATACTAATGCCATTTTGGCAAGTTTGATATTTCATTTGAAGAGAATATAATAAAGTGTTTTCTTTGTATTGATTGAAGAAATATAGTGCTTATTTTTTGCTTGGTTTTCTAGTAGTTATTCAATAGGTTAAAGGGCAATACCATCTGTTTCCTAACAGGACATTTTGTGTAAGATTTGCAAGTCCTACAGGTACCTTTAAGCATGGATAAATATGCACTCATGGTTTCAGCTGGATAGTTTTTCACCACCAAAGGATGATTATGTTGTGTGCCTTGAGACATTGGCTATAATATATTTCCTGTCCCTTTATTGCATTTTGGAATCATAAACAATGACTGTTTGGCTCAAAGCCATTTATTCAGCCCAAAAAGACATTATTTGCACAACAAAAATCAATAAAAATGTTACTAGGTCTGGCTGGATACTTTGCTTAACTGTGATATTTGTCTGTCACTGATGGCATGCCATCTCTCGTAGGAGACTGGGGCCAAAACAGAGCTATTGATCCAGTCATCAGTGATGGATACTGGCATTTGGAAAGGGCTGCTGCAGAGAATCTCGATTAAAAAAAATATTTCTATGTTTTGCCTGCAGCAGAGTCAAGATAACCTGAATGAGGAGATTTTCTCTTTTATATTGGGTTTCTCCCTCTTGTGGTTGTTAAATGCTCTGGACCAAAGTTCATTATTGAAAGAATTAAGTCAATCTATGTTTAGCCAAAGGCTTTGACATCATATCAAGCTCTCCTGATTTAGACACGATCTAGTTGTCCTTTTCATCACCTTAAAAGTGTAGGGGAAGCGTTTTATACACATCAGTGATGGAAGTGATATACTGGTGTGTACTTACCTTTTGTTTTCTTTCCCTTTTTTTGTGTAAAACATCAAATTATGTGTAACAAAAACAAGACAAAAACTGATTTTCACAGTTATGTCATCACAAGCCCTATCCTGAAAGGTCCTGAGCACTCTTGAGTCTCTTTGGCTTCAACAGGAGTGAAAAACAATCAATCGTCATCACTTCACAGGATCAGGCCCTAGGATTTTTAGTTATGAAATATTAATGCAGCTGTTTATTTAAGAGAATATATTGCAGCTAAAGCATATGAATACTGTAGCCTCATGTAAATAACAAACTAGAATGTTTAAAAGAGGCTCAAAATTGATATTTTCAACTGTATTAAGATATTTTTAAATCAATTTTCTTTTACTGTTTATTGATGTGTTTTAAAGGTATAATATTGGCAAATAGACAAAAGTGAAGAAAAGCTGAAAGCAGATGTTCACATCAGTTCTTCGTAAAATTCCTCTGATTACATGCATTGATTCTTTCTTGGATGTCCTTTCTTTGTCTCTTAGAAGTCATGATTTTCACACAATATGTAGGAATGCTAATCTGGGAGGAATACAGTAAGAAGTTAAGGAGTTAAGCATGCTGGAAATATACATCTGTATTTCTCCACAGCACTGAGGGGAGTGAATATTTTGTGTTCAGGATAGCATATATTAAGATCAGTGGATTTACAGATTATGGCTTCAATTCTGATAAGACTTGCTTGCATGCTATATGTACCCAGGTCGTTCTACTGACTTCAGTGGGACTAGCCAGGCTATATACAGCTGTGTAGGTACGTAAGTCTCTTCGCATTCATAGCCCATATTTCATGCCAAAATGCAATAAACCTGGTTCACAAGTGTGTTGAGTTTCTGGTAAGAGCTGCTAGGAAAACAGCTTGCTTTATTGTTTTGGAATGAGCTGGTGAGAGGAGTTTATAGTTCTCTGAACTTTAAATCTCATTGTGAAGATGAAATGCCAGCGAGGACTCTACCATCTCAAATACATTCTTTAAAATGCTAATTTCCAACCAAGAGTTTGTGGAAGGAAAAAGAAATAGGTAATATGATGTTTGAAATGAATTTTTCATATGTGGATTGAGTCACTAATTTGTAATTTAAGAGCTTATATACCTGTCTGGTGATAAGGGTAATTGGATAAGGGTTTTGGCAATTGTGGATTTAAACTAAATAAGAACAGGAGAGAGTACACTATTTTGCACAAAACTGATTGAGAATATTTTGAAGCCTAGAAATTAAAGTCATAATTGTTTCATTATCTTATCTAAATGATCAGATATATTGTTCAATATTTGTTTTAACCCATATAATTAATAATCTGTAGGTAATTAGGGTGGGATGAACAGGGCACTGGCCCTGGTGCTGCCTATGAGGGAGTACCAGAATCACCCGTGGGAGTCTTTGCATGCCAGAGGAAGCCCTCCACTGCCCCTGCCCTGACATGCCACAGCAGCGCCGCACCTAGCAGTGTTTCTGGGAGACCCGGGGCAAGTGGAACAAGCAAAGTGGTACTCCCCCACCTTCCTGAGAGCCTTTGCCAGATCAGGCACAGCCCTGCACCCTATAGGCATGTATGGGGGGTGGAGGGAGGAAGTAAATGGGGCTCTAGGATCAGCTTCCATGGAGCCTTGCAGGAGGGCTGCTGCTGCTGAGTGGAGCTGCCACTGCAATACATAGTAGCAGTGGCAACAATAGCCTGGGAAGGTAAGCCTTCCCTTCACCTGCCTCCCCACCTTCTACAGTGGTTGGCTCCCCCCCCCCCCCC
>NW_017729006.1:52865710-52868731 GCF_001723915.1 Gavialis gangeticus | reverse complement strand
CCCCCCCCCCCCCCCCCCCCCCCCTCTTCCGGGGGTTGGCCCCCCCCCCCCCCCCGCGGGTGCTTCATGAGCTCACTACACCTCTGTTAACAACTAACAATGGACATTTTGCATGATATGAAATGTTCTTTAGAGGTGCCGTGCCAGAACTCCCTTGTTTGTACCTAGAGTGTCAGAATTGTAATTGTTCCCCCTTTTTTTTTAGCTGTAAAAATCTCAATCAATTTAAACCTTTCTTTTCCAGGTAATGCAGAAGATGGGAATAAACCCATCAAATGAAAATGCACTGGCAAGATTTTTTAATGGAATCATTGGATGGCCTCTGGTCCACGTTGTCTGGTTTTTACTGAGAGTCTGCACAGGGAGTGTTTTATAAAGTGTGGGCTGAATTAGAATTTATTATATAGGCATCTCACATGGATGCTTTCAAAAGAAGCAGCATGAAAGAGAGATGATATACCAGATGTACCTGACTTGTATTTTCCACTCTCCCCTGCCACCAGAGTTACCATACCTTGTTTTTTGTTCTCACACAATTGAAAAAATGAACACAACTTATTCTGTACAGCCATAAACATAACAATGTCAAATGTAGATACAATCTTCCCAAAAGTATGAGATTTCACATTCTAGGTCTCTTTATCTATGCATTTTTATGACTCTCATCACAAATTACCTGCATAAGGCACATATTAATAGAAGGGAACAACAGTAAACAACAAGGTATTTTCATTTTTTTTGCCTGAAGAAGTAGTTTAAAAGATAGATTTTTTTCTTTAAAATAACTACTAGGAATACTGTTACTGAGCATAGCTATATCACATATGCTCTAGCTGTTTTTACTATATCTAGCCATATTAATTTATTATTATTGTGCCCAATAGAGCTATGGTGATTTATATCATCTGGAAATCAGGTCTATAATTCTGAAATCAATGGAAAATTTTACTTGAATGAAAACTATAGGATTAAACACAAAGTTTTCCTTCAATATGGACTTCAGATTCATGCTTGCCTTTAGCTAGAATGTCAGTCTTTTTAAATATAGCTGTTATTTTGAAAGTTATACAGCCAATTTTTGTTAACTGTCATTTTAATAGGCTGCACATCCCCACAGAAGAAATTCTTTAGGCAAATTGTAGTTGTTTGTGACTTCTGCTCTATACTAGTGCTTTGCTTTGAGTTTTTGAGTTGTTTTTCTTTCTTTCTTTTTTTGCTTGCTTTGGTTTGGCTTGTTTAGGTTTTTTTTTATCCTTCTTACCTTGGAAACATTAAAAATATTTGTCTAGCTTTAGGCTCTGTGCTTGAAATGTATTAAATTATATTTCTTCAGGACCTTAGCATGAAATATTTTACCTATTTATTTCCCTCAACAATAAAAAACTATTTAAACTATGAGGCTGCTATTACATTTTCCTACAATATATTTTTGCAGTAGCAGTCTGTGGAAATAACCTATTGTTATTTAGATTTTTGGTTAGTGTGATGTGCTCAGTGTAAGACTAATGTAAAAATCATGTATATTAATTGGGTTCAGATCTTCACACAGAAATCTATTTCACCAGAATAAGGTAGGTAAATTAGTCTTATCTGAACTAAAATGTTTAGTTGCCTGCAATTCTTGTAAAAGAATTAAACTGTTGATGGCATCTGCTTTTTCTTAAAGAACAACTGTGTCTTTGGTGAGAGAAATACGTATCACTTTACTAAAAACCTAATGACATTGGGGGATGTTTGGTAAAGAAAAAGGGTTTATTAACAAAAAGTACAACACAAATTATCAACATTTTAAACAAGTTCTATAGAAATGCATTTAATATTTTTGGCATTGGTATTGGCAAGCTGTTCAGGTACTTTAAGCAGGTGTTACATACAGATGATGCTTAAAGAATCTAAATAGGGATTGTAGCACAGGGTAAAGATTTAGCAAATACTTTTCTAGTCCAAAATCAATGCCATCGATTGTCATTAAATCAGCAAGCTAAAAACAATGAAGTGGTTTCTAATTTTCAGGCTCCTGGTGGAGTCTGCTCTATCTCTTCCTCTTTCCAGTTAAGAGCATCATTAAATGGTAGGAGCAAACAGCATATTGAGAGGCCAAGTGTTTTATTAATTCATCATCAGAATTATCTCAGTGCATTAATATTAATAGCTTCAAATTGGATTTCATTTAGGAGGTGAAATAAATATGCTGATAGTAAAAGCCTACATAGCCAATGAATCTTCTGAAATGGCACTTACACAGGGCAATACTCAAAATAGATTTGATAAGTCATGCTGACTTCCTTGAGTATAGGGGCACCTTATAGGTAGAGTTTCATTCTGGTTTGAAGCTGACTGAAATGTTAACTTTTAGAAAGACTTCTTCTTTTGGAAGCAGGAGACTGTGCCTCAAAAGACTAGGAAAAATACAGAAGTGTTGCTGTTGCTTTACCTATCATATCTGTAATTCACTTCTGGCAAATATAATAGAAGTAGATAGCAATTCTTTAAAAAGCATATGAAATGTATATTGTTTTCCTGCTACCTTTCTACTGCATATGTGAAAATGTTCTTCTGTATTTATATTTATGTTGATTTGTTCACACTACACATTTTTCACCTTTTAATTTAAGAAAATATTTGCCTCTCAGAAGTAAAAGAGATAATGTATGGCAAGCTCTATTCAGGAGAGGGGTAAAGAAAAGAACCTAAAGGAATAAAGGGCAATGTTAGTCTTTGCATTCCTGCATGTACAGACAGTGAATATCTAGCAATGACAAGTGGAAGGCAGCAGCACATGGAGGGAAGAACAGAGGTGGAGTCCTGGCTATGTCTCTCCTAGGCTAGTCAGTACAAAGAAAGTGTGCAGTACAGCACTTTAAAAACGGGGTGTCTGTTTCTCTCTGGTATCTATTCCTTTATGCTGGTACCCCAGGGGGAGGGCATAGGGAGGGCTGTGTGTGTGGGGAGGGGTTTGTAGGGTGAGTCCTACATGCACACCCCACCACACACATGCACCCACATCTTTCCTTGCACTGC
>NW_017729006.1:52825903-52855556 GCF_001723915.1 Gavialis gangeticus | reverse complement strand
TCCCTCCCCACCCAAAACCTAGCAAACCATTCATCCCACAAGCTACACCTGGTGCCAGTTTTATCAGCATTCGCCAATGCTGGGAGCCCAGGAAGTAAGTCCTGGTGGGAGGAATGGTCAGGGTAGGTTCACCAGGGACATGGTTGTTCATCTGGGGATGGGGAGGTCAGGGTTCCTAGGGGGTGAGGGAAAAAGTGCCTACATCCCCTCAAGCCCTCCATGGACCCTGTAAACCCCCCTGATCCCAACAAACCCTCCTGAATCCCACCTGCCCCCAATCACTCCCACAGATGTTGCCTATCCCCCACAATATACAAGACTAAGGCTTCATTTTAAGCCATTATATACAATCACCTCTGTGTAGACTACACAAGCACGTATAAAACAAGACAAAATATTTTTTGAAATCAATTAATGAATGTTGTAACACTTTTTAGAATATAATTTGGTATTTTTCTGGTTCCAAGATGGCAAGCCCTCTTGCTGAAATGAGTACTTCTGGGAGCAAGGGGAGGCACTTCTGGTAGCAAAAGTCAGGGGTTAGGGGGTGGGACATCCAGTAACAAGATGGTGACCAGGGGGTGGGGCACCTGTCAAAGGGTGGGGCTACTCATGCGGCCCTCAGCAGCTTGCCAAAATGGGGTAAGTGGCCCTCCACCAGAAATAATTGCCCACCCTTGGGTTAAGGTATAATCCCTACAGGCCTGTATTTCAGGTCTCCACTCCTGGAAACACAAATGATGTTAGTGTCTACCTTTTGGGGTTGTTGATTTCTCTCTGTTCTTAAATACTTGTCAAGAAAAATCAGCAAACCAAATCAGTTAAAACAGTTGCAGAAATGTTTGCTTGAGTGTGCAGAAAGTTTCAATTCATAACTGAGAAAACAACCCCATTTATCAAGATAGGTTCTTCACATTGCTGCCTGGGGAATGCATGGCCATCGCACTGAAAAACGTTGGTTATGGAGGGTGACGTAAAGAGCCCTTTGTGTGGGAAGCAAGACTTGCTGTTGCATCCCTATCAAGTCTCTGAGGGGTCATGTGCATTCCCACTTTCAGATAGATTCCTGCCCACCTGAGGACAGGGAAACAAGGTCCATGGAGGTGAGCAATCTAGCCTGCCCAGGCATAAATAGTTACCTTCCCACCAGGTAAGACCTCTTGTGGAGAGCTTCAGCTACCCTTTCTTGAGGCCACAGCATACAAACAAGATTGTATCAAGGGGAAAATGTATGGCTTAGGAGCAGGTGCCCATTTGAGGCTGTACACTCATTTGTCTGAAGTAGCTAGAACAGATGGCAAGGATTGGCTTAGTCAATGCATTTGTATCCCAGACTGTTTCAGTTTCCTTTTGAAGCAGAACATTAATTCCTGGACTTCATAACAACCACAAAGCAGAGCAAGCTATATGTGCCTTTTGAAATATCTTCAGGATTTTATTTGGATATTTGGGAGAAGGAAGTGAATAGGGATTAGAAAAGGGCACACTGCACACAAACTCCTTTTTCCCCAGACAGACTGTGAGAAATATGAGAGCCTACTGCTAGACTCAGCTGCGGTTGAATGTTCTTTCCTGAAAGCTTCTCTACTAAGTGGATCATGTGTGATAACTGAAGTTTGACTGGAGCTTTTCAAATGGATAGTGACTCCCTTAAGCTGTGGAGATTCATAGGCAGCTACAACTGTGGCCAGTAACAAGGTATGGCTGCCTAGCAACCTCTTAGCTAAACTAACAGAGTGGTTTGAGGAATGCTTTTCCCTTCTATCCCCAGGAGACTGAGGTAAGATATAAGATCAACTTTTACATTTGCTAGGGGGGCTGGCCTAGCTTCCTGTTGGCAAAGCAACAGACTGGCCCTTCAAAGAAGCAATCACCAAGAAAGGGCATTGATGCCTCAGGCATGGTTGTTAGCAATAAACAGATGCAGTATTTTGAACTGGCCTAAAAATCTCAGTTTCTTATTTTAAAACATTCCCTCACTTTGCTAGTTATAGAAGTGTCACTGAAGGAGTTAGCTTCAGCAGCCTGCTGGAGACAATGGGATGTAATGAAGTGGACATTCCATCCATGATAAAACCAATGTGAAGCAAGCTTTCTTCTTTAAGAGGTTCCAGGAGCAGACTTATTTTCTGATTATTGGCAGTGTAAAAGACAGTTTATCTGGTGACTGAAACAGTGCCTTGAGAATTAAGAGATATGGGACTGATTTGCAGGCCACCATGAATGGACAGTTCAGGAAGGCCTTGCCATCAATTTTGAGCAAAATTTAAACTTAAGTCCTTGTTACATGTTGCACTTTGAGTTGCTCAAATGTTAATTGGTGTTAGTGCTAGCTCAAGTTTGGAGCAATCATATTTTAAGTCTAAAACCCTTCTCTGACTGTCCCTCACCTGCACAGCTGTGACTTGCCAGTAGATGGATGGTCATAGCAGTGGCCTGACTAATAGTTACAGGTATGAGTTATCATCAGGACTAGGGACAGACATTCAAAAAGCCCAAGCCTGAATTGAATCAATCTTCACAGGTTAATCTAACCGGGCTAGGCTGAACCAGTTTGTAACTGGACAGACATTCTCTCTGTACTGAGGAAGTTCAGGCACATGCCTGCAGTGGCTCAGGCTGGAAGCCAGGGGGTGCTAGAGCAGCTCACCCTTCCATTGCACAGATCTAAGCTGAGGGGGGCATAGCCAGGCCCCAGCAGGATGCTCTGATTAGGGAGATCAGCCTGCACCATCCCAGGCTTTTTCCAGCTTGCTACTCAAGGGGTAGGAGTGGTGACAGACTCTAGGCCCTGCTAGCACTCTGAGGCATCTGCTGATGATACAGTGCTTTTAAAACTCCCTCTCCCTGTTTCTTTATACTATCTGCAGCAAACTGACACGTGAGCAAGCCAGTGGGGAGCTGATAACAGTGTTTATCACCTCATCAGCAAAACAATGGCCTCTCTCCATTAATTCAAACTCTTCTTAAACAGCTTAACAGCTGGCTTGTTGATTAGCTACAAAAAGTCCTAAGTGGCAACTGTTCTGTCTACCTTTCCCAGTGAAATTGGAGACACTCACACACAGAGAAACCTCTTAGCATTAGCTAGCATACCACATGCCTAGGGTCGGTGAGGCTAGGGTCTGTGCTGTGGGAGATGGGAGGGAGGGGGGATCCCTGCTTGTACAGCAAGCTTGACGCTGCTGTACCTGCAGTCTCTGCTGGAGTTCTAGCCATGTAGCAGAGGGGAGGGGACAGCCCTGCTGTGGAGCAGAGTGCCCCACCCAGTTCAGACAGCATGCCAGGATGCTTAGGGGTATGGTTTATCTTAAACCAGCAAGGGGTCTGGGACAGACATTGCATAAACCAGTTTGACCCAAATCAGTTAAGTCTGATACTACATTCAACCAGGTTTATCTCAAACTGGTTTTAGCCATTTTCAAACTGGTTTATGTGCACTGAACATCTGTTCTGTTACAGGTTTAAACCAAGTTCTGATCACTTAAAACCAGTTTATGTGTAATCTCTGTCCCTAGGCTACAAGGCCAGCTTTAATTGGGGGTGTGTAAGAGATGGGTTGGAGGAGATGGGGACAGGAATATAAAGCTGGGAAGCAGATAGTTAATGGGATGGGGGTGAGCAATGAAATGGGAGGTGGAAAGGAAAAGGCTGGAAAGGGGAAGGCTGTTGAAAGAAGTCAGCCAGCCACTGAAGGATTAAAAAATAAATAATAATGGAAAAAGAATTTAAAAAGAAATAAAGAGGAAGTAAATTAAAGGAGGCCTCATTTTAATAAATTGGGATTTAGGGTTGAGGTGTGGGGGGTGCTAGGCATGCTTCCTAAGGTGGCTAGGTGGTTGGAGTGGTGGGGGAAGGCACTGGAACAGCTGCTGCCTACATAGATGACCTGGATAATGAGGATGAAAACCAGGCGTTCAAACCCTTGGAAAAGAGGGTGAGTAGTGAGGTGGCCAAAGTTGCCAATGACACAAAAATATTCAAAGTGGTAAAGACCAAGATGGACAGTGAAGAACTACAGAAGGATCTTGCACAATTGACTGAATGAGCAACTAAATAGCAGATACACTTCAATGTAGATAACTGTAAAGTGAAGTACCTTGGCAAAAAATAAACGTACCTATACCTACACTATGATGATCTCTACATTAGCTGTTACCTTACAGGAAAGAGATATGGGAGTCATTGTGGACAGTTCACTTAAAAAAATTAGCTCATCAGGCATCAGAAAGGTAAACAAAATGATAGGGATTATTAAGAAGGGAGTTGTAAACAAAATGGAAAATACAGTTATGCCCCTTTAAAAAACCATGGTGTGTCTACACCTTGAATGCTGTGCCCAGTCTGGTCCCCATACCTCAAAAAGGGTATGGAAAAACTAGAGAAGGTACTTCGGGGGTTTTTTTAGTTTTTTTTTGGGGGGGGGTTGTACAGAGAAGGACAACAAGGATGAGTAGCAGTATGGGGGGCTTCCATCTGAGGAGAGACTAAAGAAACTTGGCCTATTCAGTTTAGAAAATAGATGTTTGAGAGAGAGACATAATAAGGGTTTACCAAACACTAAATGGCAAAGAGAAAGTAAATAGGGGTTTATTATTTACTCTCTCTAAATACAAGAACTAGGGGTTACAAAATGAAACTAGCGGGTGCATCTACACATGAAATTAAAGTGACACGATAAACTCTGGAACAGTTTGCATCATAGTACATGACTGCTAGGCATAGAATCCACATTTATGCTTAAACAACACTTTGAGCTGGGTAGGAGGCTCAAGGGATCGGGCAGTGGAGGCACTAGCTGGGGCATGAGAGTGCTGAAACTGTACAGCCATGTGGCTGATCCACTGAACCTGCTGCTTCACCCTGGCTCAAAGTGCTACTTTCCAGGTCACCATTCACACATGCATTTCAGCACAGTAAATGATTCCATTATATGGTAGTACTGTCCCCAACAATACTACCTTACAGTGGAGTTAATTAATTTACTGAAGCCTAATATAGGGGCAGGTGTAGACAGGGACAGCTTACTGCAGAGCTAATAATCAACTGTAGTAAAGTGAACATGTAGATGCACTCAGTGGATGTGTCTACATGTGCATTTGATGGGGAAGAGGTTTACTTGTGAGTAAATGCTCCTAGACAGGCATCTACATATGCAGGGAAGTGGGAACAGATTTGCTGCTAATAGCAGCAAACTGCTCCTGCTTCCTGGGGCTGTGCAATGGGCCCCTGCCACCATGAGGGGGAGCTCTAGGCTCCCCCAGGTGCTAGCCCATGGGCTGGCAGTGAGCACTGGGAGTTTTGGACACACTGAACCCTGGCAGCAGGGATCTCCTGGCTTCAGATTGCCAATAAGGGAAAGGGGACTTGGAAAGAGTTGCAGGGGAAAGGCAAGTCCCAGTCCCCTGTCCCAATCTGCCAGTGGGGGAAGGAGGCTGGGACCTACCTCACCCCTGCACTGGCCTTTCAAAGACTTGTGCCTTGATCACCCAACTGGGGCATGGGACTGGGACTTGCTCCTGACCAAGATAGTTCTCAGCCCCCACTCTGCAATCATGGGGTAGGGGCTGGAGATCCTGTTCCCCACCGAGCACTGCAATCATGGACCTGAGAGAGGAACAAGCTTCCCAGCCCCTGCCAGCAAGGAGCTCCCAGAACCAGCTTCATAGTCATGGGGCTTGGGCCCCCCACTTCCCAACTGTGATGGTGGAATGGAGCCTAGGAGATAAGGATCTCCCAGCCCCCACTCCCTGACTGCAATCTCAGAGTGAAGAGCTTGTAGCTCCCTGCTGATGAGGCAGGGGTACATAGTCGCCACCTGGGCTGTGGTGGCAGAGCCTACCCTGACAGGAGGCAGCTCCTGGGGGCAGGGAGCAATCTTCCACCTCCTGGTGGCCAGCTGACTGGGAGTAAATTTGCTCCCAGTCATTTATCTACATAAGCACTACTGTGCAGTAAGTAATCACAAGTAAATTTGCTACTTGCATTTGCAGGTAGTAAATTTATGCATGGTTAGCAAGGTTTACTGCACAGTAAGTGTGTGCACATGTAGCTCACATACTTACTGCATAGTAAACTACACTACTGAGCAGCAAAATGTCTCCTGTAGATACACTCCATAGGTAGTAAGTTTAAAACTAACAAAAGGAAGTTCTTTTACACACAGAGTGTAAATAAAATGTGATGCTACCAGATGTTGTGGAAGCTGAAAGTTTAGTTAGAGTCAAAAAGGGATTGGGAAAATCTTTGAAGGAAAGGGGCATCAATAGCTATTGAGTATGGGAGTAAGGGATACAGCCTCTGAATTATAACTCCCTAGGAATTAAATGTTGGAGGCTGTAAGTGAGAGAGGAACACTGGGGGAAAAAAAATCCCTGGTCATACCCAGTTTACACTCCCTTTCAGCATCTACTCTCTGCATAGGCAGCAGAAAGGGGGGGCGCTAATGGGGCTTAGCCCCCGCAAATAGGCAGCCCAGCGATGGGTTTCTGGTGGCTGCAGTGGGGGTACAGATAGACCCCAGCTGTGCAGCAACTGCCCCTGCCCCAACTCCACTCCTTCTTTCACCCCCATGGGGGGGGGCAGATCGAGGCCCTACCCCTTCCCCCACAGACTTACCTGCTGGGGGGAAAGAATGTGCATGCACATGCATGCTCAGCTCCCTCAAATAATTTTTTCTCCCTCCACCTATGACTCTGCCACTATGTGACACAGGATAGTGCGCAAGATGGACCTATAGTCTGAGCCAGCAAATGGAAGTTCTTATATTCTTATGTTATATAGAATAATAGTTAGAGTTCATCTCATTGCTCTTATTTAATCTCTGATTTTCTCCCTCTTCTTTTATTTGTCATCCAGTGTTTCATCCTTCCATGCTGTGCCTTCTGTTGTTCATGTACCGTCCTCTTCCCTAAACCATGTGACCTGTTCTTTCATAGCAGCTTCCTTTGCCTAACTTTTCCCCATATCCTTTTTTTTAACCTAATGACAGTGAAGTTCATGATTCTGGTAAAAACCTATGGTATATTTATACCCAAAAGTAGATACCGATGTAAGGTTTCCCAAAGCTTCCATTATGTTTCTTCAGCAGACTATGCTAGTAGTGCCTTTAATATACAATAATGGGTTTGTTCCTATTTTGATTCTTTATAATTTATAAAAAAATAAATAAATAAAAAATCTCTGAAATGCTGTGTACTTTTCCACATGGCTTTTATATTAGAAACTAGCCAACTGCCTGTCAAGAATGGTGGGGGGAGGGGAGGGGAGGGGAGTGGGCAGGGATGGAGCCCTGCCCCTGCTGGGGCCCACTCCCCCTTCCCTCCTGCTGCTTGATGTCCAGGCCCGCTCCCACCTTTCCTGCCATAGCGATGGGGGGAAGAGAAGAGTGGGCCTGGGCCCGATGTGGGAGAGAACTGCGCCCAAGGGTGGGGAGAAACCAGGCCATCATGGCAGAGGGGTAGGGGCAGAGCAGTGGGCCTGAGCTGACCCAGTGGTGGTAGGGGGACAGGAGGAGCGGGCTCGGGGCCAGTGCGGGGGAGTGGGGGTGGGGGAAGAGTGGGCCTGGGCCCGATGGGGGGAGGAGGTTCACTCCTTCCTTCCACCCACAGCTGCCATATTGGGCTGGGCTGGGCTGGGTCAGGCTGGGCCGGGTAGGGCCAGGCCCACTGTCCCCCCCACTCACTCTGCCACAATGGGCAGGCTTTTCTCTCAGCTTAGGTTCATTGCCCTTCCCTATGTCAGGCCCAGGCCCAGTCCTCCCCTGGCCCCACTGTCCCCACCAACGCCACAGTGTGCCCACTCCTCCTCACCTGCATTGGACTGACTTGGGGACAGGAGGAGCAGGCTCAGGGCTGATGTGGGGGAGGGGGGTGGCGGAGGAGTGGGCCCAGGCCTGGGGGGGGAGGAGGCCTGCTCCTTCCCTCCTGCAACCACTGCTACTTCTATGGCCATGTTGAGCCGGGTCCGCTGCCCACCCCCTGTGGCATGCCAGCTTTTCCCCCACTCAGGCTCATTCCTCCCCTGCTGGGCCCAGGCCCCCTCCCCCCACCCATGTTCCATCCACTCTGTTGCTGCCACCTCCAGGCAGCAGAGCAGGGTGCAAGGCCAGGTGTGCTGTTCTGGCCCCCCCTGCTCCGTCCACTGTGTCCTCACCATCATGGCAGCAGGCTGCCTTCTGTCAGAATGCTTCTTCATGCTCTGATTGGCTGTTTGTCAGCCAAACAGAGTATGAATAAAGTGTTACAGACAGACAGACAGACTTAGGCTTTTATAATATTAGAATACTGTGTTGACTGAATTGTGTAAACATGTGGAACACTGCTAGGTATAAAAGTTTACAAATATGAAGGAAATCAAATCAGAGTGGAAGTAGAGAAATGATATTTATTGAGCTAGTTTAAATATTTAGTTTTAAAAGTGTTACTTGTTTCTCTTAACACATGCAAATTAAAGTGCAGATATAAAAGTTGCCCTTCAACATACACAATTCAAGGCTCAGTTTACCAATTTATCACTCAGGATCTTTAAGAAGTTCTTGAGTCCTCTGACCTTTCTGAGTATGGAATGAAACAGAAAAAATAATTCTGAAAAGAAAACAGACTAACACACTTTTAGGCGTTTTTCACGTGTGGGGAAAAAAAACTGCAACTATTTTTTACCCTTTTTATGTCACCTTCATGGGTGAATTACCTCTGTTATTCTAGGGCACATAGACAAGTCCTCACTTGTCTCCTTTCCATGTAGTAACTGAGGACTCAACTTCTCAAAAGCACTCAGGCACATAGGGTACTTGTACACTTGACATTTGTCACAATGTACAGATCATGAAAGTGTAATTTGTGTGGCTTAATGGTGTTGGACATTATACGTGCACCCATTTTGGGGGGTTTAGATTATTTTGCATCATTGCAAATGAACCTACACCTCAATGTAATTTAGTTTGCAACATTGTAAAATTGCAACAATGCAACTGTCAGCTCACCCCCTGGCTGTGGGAGAGGCAGGCAGGCTCCACAGAAAAAAAAGGATTGGGCAGCTTGCCACTTCTGCCTTCAGCAGGCACCCGCTGTACACAGAAGTGGCAAGGGGACTGATACTTTTTTTTTCTGGTGGAGACTGCCTGCCTCTCCCACAGACAGGGGGTAAGCTGCCAAGGGGCCAAGTGGCTCTGAGCTGCAGGGGGCCCTGGTCCTTCCCTTGGCAGTGGTGGCACACCCTGGGGCTGCCCAGGCAGATTACTAGCAGGCTACTAGCAGGCTGGGGGCTGCCCCAGCTTGGAGGCAGCACCTGGTTTAATCCAACTGTTCCCCAAGCCCATGAGCTTGAAGCCCACCAGGCACTTCTCCCCAGGCAGGCTTGGGGAGCAGTTGGATTGGGCTGGGTGCTGCCTCTGAGCTGGGGCAGCACCCAGCCCATTAGCAGCCCACCTGGGCAGCCCCAGGGAGTGGTGCCACTGTGGAGGGAAAGACCAAGGCTGTCTGCAGCTCAGGGGCCTCTTGGCCCACTGGCAGCTCACCTCCTGACTTGGGGGCAGGCTCCGGCTCTGACAAAAAAAAAAAAAAGGATCAGGCCCTTCACCATAATGTGACAGAAAAATTGAAATGGTGGGTTTCAATTAAAAACCTATCATTTCAATTTGGGGGTGGGGAGGCCTCCAATCTGTCTCCCCACCCTCCAGCAAGGGCTAACCCCCCACGGACTAAACTCTCTCTACTCCCTTTCTCCCTTCCCATCCTGAAAACAGCAACAGGCTAGAAGATCCACAGACCCAAGTTGCAGAATGCGCTTGGTTTTGGAGCATGTTCATCTGAACCCTCGTGCAATCAGGGTCCAGATTTTCATGGGATTGGGCCCTTTCAGAGCATTTTACAGCCATGCACTTCTGTTTGGTGATGGTTGTTGACTACTTTCTGGGTCCAGATCAGGGGAAATGTATTACTTCTGTCTGTGACCTAGAGCTGGCTGGAAAGGGTACCCAGAAGATATCCCAGCTAGGAAGAATAAAGATTTGTCTACACTATAATCAGAGGTAGGAATTTGCCACAGTAGGAATATTCATGCTAGTCTTAATCTAAGTAGCACAAGTTACATTAGAGGTGAAGGCACAGCAGTATGTACTTTGCTGGGGGGCATGTACCTGAGAAAGCCTCCATAGTTCCTGCCAGGACAGAACTGGCATTGCTTCAACTTCCCACCAATGGAATCCAAGCTGGCTAGTTTACAATCAGGCTGGGTATGCCTATCTGTGTTGCACTCACTCCTCTCAGTTGCAGTATAGACACCCACTAAAAGACTTTGAGAAAAACAAAGTAGATTTGGATCATATCTACAGAAGCTGGAGAACTGAAATCTTACAAATGATGAGAAAAGGCATTGTCTCTCTATCAGGCTTATAAGCTGTTAAATAGCTATAATTAAACAAAGAGAAATCACAGAGAGAGACCTGCTCCAGATACTGATGTCACTTGACACTCAACCCATTGATTGATACAGTGTTTCCAATTTCACTGATGAAATCAGAGAGAAAATGAACTTGTTTGTAGCTATGTTGTATCTTTGAAGCTACTATCTCCAAACTGAGAATTGGAACGGTCCTAAGTGAGACAAAAAGTGATTCATTAGTGTATTGTGAAGTGAATCAGTTCAAAGAAAGTTCTTGTCTGGGGAGGAAAAACCCCCCAAAACAAAAACACAAAACTCCTTGTCTGCATGTGAAATAGCATCCTCAGGGAGGCTGGATCTGAACATATCAGAAGTTGCTAGGGAAAGAGAGTAGAAATAAACTACCATTTTTAAGGTTGAAGGTAAACAGACTAATAATGGGCTGCCTAAAGCAACTTCCCTAGGTTTTTACTTGTTAAATATTTTTATTAATGAGCTGGAGATGGGGCAGGGGGAAGAGTGAGAAGGAGGGCAAATTTTCTAGATGACATGATTATGCACATTAGTTAAGACTGGAGAACTCCAAAAGGAATTAAACAAAGGTAAGTGAAGGGGCAGCACAATTAGTTGCTGAGAAATGCCAAGTAATGCATACAAGAAGGAAATATTTAAACTGATCCTACAGTTTGACAGAATATAAATTAATTATAGGTGTTCAAGAACAGCTTTAAATATCATGGACAGTTCAGATAAGTGCACAATGCTGGCCCCACAAAAGCAAACAAGACCTATACTTATGCATATACTTATATCTTATATATACTCACTTAGTAACATCTTTTCTCACACACTGTTCACCCCCAACATCAACCCTCCAAAACTGGAGTGCGTGTCTTAAGTGGGAAAGCTGATTTTTCTTCCCTGGAATACAAACAGGCCTGGAATACAAACACAAGAGGACACTGTTTCCTAATTGCTCCCAAGATGGCTGCTGCTTCTCTGGCTGCAGCAAATAGAAGAGGCAGAGTCCTGTATTAACACTGTCACAGCCATTGCTGAACACAGTAGCTCTGGGCTCTCTAATGTCTAAGTATCCAGGGGCCATACAGCATGTAAACGGTGTCATTGGGAGCAATACTAGTGCAAGCCACATGCCCCTGGGCTGCACCTCCCCCTCCACACTGCTGCACTATACCACCGGCTCTCTCAGTGCTGTGGGCTACATCACCCCACCCCCTGGGCTAGAAGCAGGAAGCCAAAGCCAATGGATGGATGATGATGATGATGGACATCCCAGCTGCAGAAGCAGCCTGAGGGATAAGTGGGGAGGGGGCAGCAGCCAGGTAGCAGCCAGGGTCAGCACATTAACCTTTTGTGGGCCTCATGGTGTGCCTGGGCCACCAGCTGGATAGGTAGCTCTGCTGTAGTTTATGCCTGAAGGAGCAATTAGGTTGGTTCAGGGCAAGTGAGCTGCTGCATGCAGTCTATAGCATCTTGATGAGGCTCATGGTTTGGCAACAGAACTTTATTATTTACAGGAAATTATATAAAGAACAGGCTTTACATACAGTAATAGTCTTTCTACTGCCCTTGCAAGGATTGGGGGCCTCACTTTGTTGCTGTCCTGCCACATAAGGAAGTTCTTGCTGCCTCACTGGGACAGCCTTCTGGGATGCCACACTTACTGGACACTCAAAGTTTTCAAGAGGATTTACTTTATGTCACACAGTTGGCTATGATTCTGGAAAAAAAACCCTTTTTTTCCACATTCTGCCTTCTAAAAATTAAGTGTGTGTGTGTGTGTGTGTGTGTGTGTGTGTGTGTGTGTGTGTGTGTGTGTGTGTGTGTGTGTGTGTGTGTGTGTGTGTGTGTGTGTGTGTGTGTTATTTGGAGTTGCATGGTATGAGAGGATACTTAGTGGTCCTGCTGCTTTAAGAGAAAAGCTTCTTTAGAGGCAGCCTCCAGGTGGTGTGGAGGGGTGCTAAGGTTTTCTGTTTGCCATGGAAAAACACTGTGAAACCCAGATGTTTCTCATTTTAAGGAGAAAAACCTGGATTTTCTCATTTTAAGAAGAAAAATGCAGGAAGAGGTGGGTTTCCTCTTGCAAGCTGGCAGAATTCCAGCTTGCAAGGGTCTGGGGAGAGCAGGAGGAGGGTGATCAACAGGGACCCTGGTTTTCTCTGATTTAAAACAAATCCCCAATTTTCAGTTAAAAAAAAAAGTAACCCCAACACCACTTTATATACAGTAATAGCTGAGCTATCTGGCACCCTACAAGCTGGCATGCTTTATTAACCAGCATGCCGGCTTGTAAGGGCCTGTAAGGGAAAAGTGAAACTGGAAGTGCCCACTGTGGCACTTCCAGTTTTGTGGAGCCCCCATGGCTCGGGGACAGCAGCCTGCGCTGCGAACCTCCCATGGCCCAGGGCATAGCAGTCTGCGCGGGGCCCACCTCCCTGTCCCTTGGGGCCCATGGGAGGGGTGGCAACATGGCAGGAGGGGCAGCAATGCAGCAAGAGGAGTGGTGACACCCCAGACACGGGGGGACAGGCAGCAGCCCAATATAGGCAAAGATGCCTGTTCAGGCCCCTCAGTTATCCGGCATATTTTGTTATCTGGCACCCTCTGTTCCCCATGGGTGCCAGATAACAAAGCTTTTACTATATATATAGTAGTAGATATATATATAGTGTTTCATTTAAATCATGGAAAAATGTGACTTTCTGGTTACTTTTTTTTAAACTAAAAATCAGGCAGGGGGTGCCATGTGCATGTGTGCACATACATATGCACATGGCAGCCAGGCAGCCTGGAGAGGAGCTCCCTGCAGGTAAGTCTTTAGAGATGGGGACTGAGGTCCCCATAGGGAGGGAGGGAGGGTTGGGGAGGGTTGGGGCTACTTCCCAGCTGGGGCAGTGCATGGGGCTTGGGACCCGGGGCCAGAATGTGTGGCCACAGAGCCTGGCAGGGAGCAGGACAGAGCTGCTGGTGGCTTATTCGGGGGCAGGAGGGGGACTGGCTCCCTGCCGCTGTGTGCACTCCTAGGGAGGAATGGGGGGCATTTGTCTGCCAGATTTATATGTAGAGCAGGGGTTGTTGTGGGCTGCCACTGCAGGTTTGGGCTCCCTACCTTGCTGCCCTCCCCCCAGGGCCTCCACAGCCCAGCAGGGCAGAGTGGGACCATGCAGGGAAGCTTGGTGCTGTCACTATGAGCCCTGTGCTACCATGGTGAGGTGCCCCCTGCCTGTCCAGCAGAAGCAGGGGTGGCTGCGCAAAGTTGTACCCCCACCCCCACGGGCTCTGCTTTGACCATGCTGCCTGTGAAGGAGGGGGCACCAGGTTCTGCACTCCACTTCCCACTCAGGCCATAGCAGGTGCTACCTCCCATGCACAGCAGCCAGGGCCTGGGTGCTGCTGCGAAGTGCAGGGGGCTTCAGACCCAGCTCCCTGGACCCATAGCCCTGGCAGCTAGGTGCCCCTTCTGGCAGAGTTCAGGGGGTGGGAGACTGTGGGTGGGGAATAAGAGGCACCAGCAGTGGTGGTGGGGCTGTGGGTGGGGACTGAGGGGCAATGGTTTGGGCACGGCACTGGCATATCAGAGCTGCTCAGCCCCACAAAGCAACTGGTGGGGGTGGGGGCAGCCACAGATGGGCCTGTATCCTGGTGAGCAGAGGGTAGAGGAAGCTTTGATTTTCCATGATAAAAAAACTCAAAATCAAACACCAAAATTTGAAAGTATTTAGAATTTATTTTATTATAGTGACTGAAGCACTGGTAGGCTTCCAAGCTGCTTTAACATGCAAATATATCAATAAAACATTGTGTTCGACTGATACCTATATGTATAGTGACATTTCATTTTAATAATGGGAAACCATGGATTTGGGGGGTGTTAATCAGAGAGTTCATGATTTTTTTTTATCAGAGAAAGTCAGGAACCTTGCTAATGAGTGACTCACTTGAATGGAGGACAGCTCAGGTTTGAACTATATACGCCCTGAGCCTGAACCAGTCAGGCAGTCTAGTTTCAATAGCTCCCAAGGAGAGGAGCTTCAGATAGCAGGGCAGTGAGGCTCCTGAAAGAGCAAGGGATTAAGATAAGCTACTCTGAGATCCTGGGGAGCAGGGGAATATTATAGGGTACAGAGAGATTGGTTTATGCAGGCAAGTGGCCATTAATTTATGTTGATGCTTTTGTTTAAGTTGCAAGCCTTGAATCCTGTGGGTGGTAAGCTCAAGGCATACTCAGCAAGTGAGTAGCTTGGAGGGGAGCTGTGAGCAGGGTACAGAGCCCCCGCCCCCAACCCAGAGGAGGGGATAAGTGGGATACAGAGGGTTCCCCCCGCCCAACAAAAAGGAGGAACATCAGAAGTGATAATGCCTCTTAGGCATTATCATTTGTGGGCCAATTGTGTGGCTCTATCTACCCCTGGGCATGGTGTAGGGGTAGATAGAGCCACACAATTGGCCCATAAGGCCACAGTTGCCCTGGAGGGACCAGTTAGCAATCTGAAGAACTAAGAATTACTCTAAGGCACGTGGGGAGCCTCCCTTCCCTAATCCTTATTAAAAACAAGATGTGGCAGGCAAGTAATCAAGGGAGGGCTATCTTACAGTTTGAACTGGGCAGGAGCTGTACAGCCACCAGGGGGCATCACGGCCACCCCTGGGGTATAGCTGTGTCACATATGGTATGTGAGAAAATACAGTCTTTTTTCACTAGAATTATAATATTTTGTTCTGGCTTTCCTTCCTGTAAGAACATATAGCAAAAACCAAAATGGCCATGTAAGAGCTAAATAATTTTAGAGGCATGGAAATATTCAATATAAGAAAAAAACTAATAGCTTAGTGAGACCGTATTGTGTATCAGAGGGAGAAATAAGAGGAGAGATGAGAAGGAAGTGAGGAAAGTAAACATTCTTTTGCAAAATCCTGGATAAAACTTACTTACAAACCAAGAACAAGAGATTAAAAGACAGTGAACTTAAAGCTAATGAAAATAAATGTTTCTTTTGCCCAAGGTATAATGAACCTGTGGGACTCACCATCATATATTAATTTATTTGAATAATGGTGTTCAGTAAATAGGGATATGCATAGTGTATCAGCAAAATAAAAAAACTTTTGTCATATCAATGGGTTCATGAACAAAACCTCAAGGATGGAAAACCAAAGACAAACAAACGTATTATGGAAATTCTGAAAAGTTCCTATCTACAAAATGGAAATAGAAAAATAAGAATAATCAGGCAAGCTCCAACAGTGTATATTTTGCCCTGAGATTCAGAAATGAACATAACATAAGAATGATTCATTACATGGAAAGAGGCCCTGAGCTTCACGTCTCCTCAGAGAATGACTTTCTGGAAACTTTTTCAATATATATGACCAGTGAAAGTGAGGAAGGATTGGTCATTAAAATGTACTCAGGTGGTACTCCTGTGACCATAGATTGTTGCAAAAGTTAGCATATAACGACAGTCTGCCAAGATCAATGTGCAGAAAGCATTTGTTAAATTTACTACAAAAGTTACCATTTTTCAATTAAAAACTTAAGGAGCAAAAATTCCCATAATGAAGGGAAAAAAATCCTTTAAATAGAAGAAACAATTTTATAGATTTGCCTGTGTGTGGTCACTTTATGGTTATTATTAAACCTCCATTTTTTTCTTAAAATTGTGTTTTAATTTTGAGTGTTTATCTCTTACTATATTAATTATTATTACTGAGCTAGTCTTCTCCTGGATCTTGGATGATCTCACACCCACAAGAAGGCTACATGCTGCTTATAGCTGCTGAATTGAATAGTTTTATTCTTTATTGGGAATAACTAAATTTAAGCCTCTCCACTTGAAATTGTAATCCAATATTTTCCCAGTGATCGAAACTCCCATGGAGTTTTACCTCTGTGCATTAGGCTATTAGAATAAAAGTTGGGAAGGGTTCTTCTTCTCCAAAAAGCTACTTGTCCTGGTTCTTTTGCATCTAAAGTTTCAGGGGGTTACCCAGTATTACATGCGTGCATGGCTGATTCTCTTCTGTCTCAGAGCATATGTGGCCATGGTGGAGCTGTCTGAGTGCCCTCAGAAGGGTAGCACAGGGTGAATGCAGCAATACAGGAAGAAAAAAAATCCAAGTGGCAAGTAAGTACTAAACATAGTACCTGTGCAATTGCATAAAATGCCACTTGGGTACATAAACGTGAAACAGGATTTGGCCCATTAAGTCCATAGTAGAAAGAATTGCGGGATAGGATTAAATAGAACACACAAAGCAGATAAAACTATCAGAATCTATAGTGACTTAGGCCATAAAACTGATCTAAGATGAAAGTGCATTTTGCTTAAACCAAAAGTAATATTTGTGAACAGGGTAGGGGATGTTTATTCCAGTGTGTTTGATTTGTCAGCTGCCTTCCAGCATCCCTTACTACAGTCATGTTCTGAGAGGTACCAGGATGGACTCTGTAGGTGAATTACCCTATTAAGTTTCCAGAGCATCTGCTGTTCTTCAATCTTTGATGAAACAGGTCTTGCAGGCACTTGATCATGTCCCTGTAGAAAAACACCTAGAGCATCAGGAAGAAGTGTCAGGTTTCACAGTGAAGGCCCTAATGCAGGAAAGCATCCCCATTAAGAACATCACATAGATATGTTTTAAGTTCCATTGGAGTCAACAAGATTTAAGCATATTCTTAAAGTTAAGCATATATCTGAGTTTTCCTGAATACTGATGGAAGTCAAAATGTGACTTGAAAGCTTTCCTGAATTAAAATCAAATCGTCAAATATCTGGGACACATTGATGTTGAATAGCTGCAGTAATTTTAAACATTTGGGTGCAAACTATAGACATATTGGCAAAAACAGACAAATAAACAAACAAACAATCCCCCACTGCTTTGCTTAGCAACAGTTTTTAAATATGCTAAACTGCAGAGCTGCTCTCTAGAATTTTTTATTTTATGGTAAGACTGTTATATAGGTTCTTTGAAAATGGCAGGCCAAATAAATCATTATCACATTGTGGCATTGCTTTTAGTAACTGTCAGTAACTATGAGACACAGATATTTTGATCATGACACTTACCAGCCCTTGTGATGCATAGTTGTAGAAGGCTTGGGCAATGTTCCTATATAGAATGGAAGTTGTTGTGAGCTGCTTTTGCTTCTAGAATTTTAACTGGAAGTGGGGAAAAACATTGATTTGTAGTCTTATATTGGGAAGGGAGTGTAGACCAGACTATCCTGAAAAGTAAAAATCACACAGCTATAAGGATTAGCTAGAAGACAGTTACTTTCAAGGGTGTTTCAGATACCAACTAGGATGCTTGAAATTGGCATAGGAGAAACAGACAGATGCTGGTACAGTGAGAAGGGAAATGGGAATTCACTATATATGTTATTGCAATGTCCCCTGAAACACACCTTCTGAAAAACAAGAAATTGTAACTGAGAAACTATGACTCTAGATTGCATCATCTCTTGAGAGCTGAAAATACATGTAGTAAGTAACCAGAATTGTCCCCTGCATTTAAATAAACCACAAAAGAAATTTCTATCAATGGCAAATGCAATCATTAAAATGGAAAAGAGATTCCATATTATAAAACAGCACACAAAAGTTAAGGGAAGTAGTAAATCTGAAGAAAATCACATAATTTTCATTGCTAAGGAAGAGTGTTTAAGGAAATCCAGTCCATAGCTTCAGAGGTCTGATAGATGGAATATATCAGAATTTAACAAATAATTTCCCATGAATAAAATATGGTGGAAGACCTATGCACTTCTTAAGTTTCAATCAAATGTTGACTTCTTCCACTTCGGAGACTGAGTATCAGGACCCCAGCAGAAACTTCTATTATCAGGAGAGTTGACACCACACCATCAGAATGCAAGCTACTTGGTCGTCATCCAGAGCTGGGAGGCTGTGAGATTATAATGATGGTTATATTTTTCCTAACACTGAGTGTATCTACACATGCATTATACCCAGGAGCAGTTTACTTGTGACGAAACTGCTCTCAAGTAAACACTCCTGGGCAGGCATCTACACATGCAGGGAAGTGGGAGCAGACTTGCTGCTAATGGCATCAAATTGCTCCTGCTTCCTGGGGCTCTGCAATGGGCCCCTGCTGCCACCAAGGGGAGCTCTAGGCTTCCCCTGAGTGCTAGTTCAGAGGCTGGAAGGAAGCACTGGGCCAGGAGACAGCTGTCTCCTGACCAGGGCTCAGGACATTGCACCCTACCCCTGGGGGGGCTGCCTGCTCCTAGGGTGGGTACAATGTCCCCCTGCTCCACTAGCAGGGAGCTCCTGGCCCTGGCTCCCAGATCAGGGGCAGGGGACTTAGAAAGAGCTGCAGGAGAGGGGCAGGTCCCAGTCCCCTGCTTCAATCTGCCAGTGGGGCAGCTAGCTCACTGCTAGCTGTCCCATCAACAGATTGGGGTAGGTCCCTGGGACCTACCCCACACCTGAAGCTATTTCCAAACCCCATGCCTTGATCACTCAATCGGGACACAGGGCTTGGACCTGCCCTGACCGGGACAGGTTCCAGCCCTTGCTCCATGATTGTGGGGCTGGGACAGGAGATCCGGTTTCCCACTCAGCTCTTTGATTGCAGAGCTGAGTGGGGAACAGGCTCCCCAGCCCCCACCAGTAGGGAGCTCCTACCCCCAGCTCCATGGTCTCCTAGCACTGCTAGGTCTCCTAGTACTGGCCCAGAGGTCACGGAGCTGGTGTTAGAAGGTAAGGATCTCCCAGCTCCTGCTCCCTAATTGCAATCTCAGACCATGGGGGTTGGAGCTCCCTGCTGCTGGGGCAGGAGGACATAGTCCCCATCTGGAATCTGGTAACGGAGCCTGCCCCGGCAACAGGCAGCTCCTGGGGGCAAGGAACAATTTTCTGCCCCCAGTAGCTGGCTGACTCGGTGCAGATGTGCTCCCAGTCAGGTGTCTACATGACTGCTACTGCACAGTAAGTAATCACAAGTAAATTTCCTAGTATTTGTGGGTAGAAAATTTATGCGCAGTTAGTGAGATTTACTGTGCAGTAAGTGTGTGCATGTGTAAATGCACATGCTTACTATGTAGTAAACTATGCTACTGTGCAATAAAGTGTCTTGTATAGATGCACCTGCAATATGTTATTGCATCTCATTCCATCTTACTACATCTCATTCCGTTCTTTTATCTTTTGCCCAATTTGTTCTAAAATAGACCAGGTTAAGGAACATTACAGATCAGCAGGGGACAAGCTGATGCAACCAATGGACAGTTTCCACATGGAAAAATCTAGTGACAGAAGTAGTTAGCTTTGTCTGTCTGAAGTCAGGTAGATGTCAGGGCAGATGGCACCGTATTTGTTTGTGGCTGCTAGGTTTAGCCTAGGGAAAGAGGACTCTAAAATTTCACCAAAAATGTGGGAGAGCAGTGAGTGGGGAGGAGATGGATTAGATAAATTAGGCTAAAAATACTGCGTCTGTGTATGCAAAAACGACACATTCAGGAGACTTACTTGAACAGCTTTTCTAGAGAAATAGTTTATGTAAAGGGGGTGTAAAAGTGTTTCATCTTAGCTAGCAGACTTAGAACTTGGGGTAGATACATTTCACAACACCGAGTTTGACTATGTATACAATTATTAAATTAATTCACTTTTCTCCTTGCTGCCTAGTACTCCTTTCAATCCAGCAATATTCTGTTACAAAGGTGCCTGAAGTTGTAGCCAGGACCAGAACAAATGGCCAGTGAGTTGACAACTTGTGAGAAATTTAATCTGCTCCACTAGATGACTTAATTTGTTTCCATAGGTTTGCAGGTCACCCTAACACTTAGAAAAGTTTTTAAACTTCTATTTACAGATCCTGAAATGTATAGGTTGACGCACAACTTTTCTTTTTCCATTGTTCACTTCACAGTGCTTGCTGCTCATGATTCTATAATAAAAACTACACATTTTACAGGCTGAACAAAACTCAGCAAATTGGCTCCTTAGGTTCAGTTTTCCTTCAGTTGTCTCACCCAAGACACTATAAAGAACTGCCTTGTAGGCTTTAACTGTGAATAGCATGCTCTGATCTGCTCCTGCAACTTCACAATATTTGAACTTTCTGTTTCCCTGGGCACTGCAAAAACCTTTTGCTCCTGTTACTCTTGAAATAAAAAGCAGTGTTCTTTATGAATTTTTAACATGGCACACTTTTCCTGCCAGTGCTCTCAGGCAAGTCACGTCAGTATCTGGACACTTGCATTTGAAGCTCAAAGCCTGACTGACTCTATTTGTAAACAAGTATGAACAACATGAGCACATTAGTGTCACTTCCCAGTAAATTCAGTGTTAAGAAATTACAAATGTATGTACTATAGAACAGTTTGACAAAGCTGTATTGAAATACATTATTCATAGTAATCTTTTTCAAAATCTGACATTTTTGAAAGTTTTCCACTTTGTGCATCATAAAATTGTAATGCTGGTTGTAAAAGTGGAAACAAACAAACCAAAAAAAGCCTAATGTATTTGGCCTTTTTGCTTTCAAAGAATCTTTTGCAAAACAGCAAAATCTGTGTGCTTTTTAAACTGGGAAGGTTTTCATTTCTGTCTAGTTACTGCAAATGAATTGAAAGTCAATCCATTGCTTACTTTAGTATTGCTAGTCTGCATCCATGTGTGCGACTATGTGTGTGGTCAGGGGAAATAGTACATGTCAAGATGGGCTTAGAAAATCAGTTCTGGGCCTTTAACCTTCAACAGAACACTGAATAAATGAGGGGCCTATGGACTCTGACATTTATAGCAAAGCAGGAAAATAGATATCTATTGATGGGGCTGTATCTTTGATCATAGTTCACAGCCCTTCAGCAATGGAGTTAACATTACCTGCCTGATGTCAGGTGCTGCAATGATCTCTGCCAGGAGACAGGCTGATGGTCCCAAGTTTCCTGTGTGGATGATAGCTGTTTTGCTGATATGATCAACATAATTCAATCACTGTCAGTACTTATTTCTACCTTCCTTCTCAATGCTAGTCACTAACCTGCTTCTCTTTTCTGCACTCTTACTGTTGAAAGATATTAGCATGAAGGAAAACTGAAGCTAGCAGTCCCTAATTGTAATCTTGATTAACTTGAAATGCTACATCTTTTCTTTAGCTCCTGGAGAAGACTAAGAACTGTGCCAC
Organism: Gavialis gangeticus; assembly: GCF_001723915.1. Classification (NCBI taxonomy): domain Eukaryota; kingdom Metazoa; phylum Chordata; order Crocodylia; family Gavialidae; genus Gavialis; species Gavialis gangeticus. The sequence goes on along the minus strand of NW_017729006.1, from coordinate 52,833,995 downwards.
AACCATACAAATAGTTTATATATTAATCTTAATGCGATGCAAAATATTTTAGTTGAGTCAAAGTAAATTATACATCCATCACGTGTGTCTGAGATTAAAAAATAGGACTGATTTTATTTAAAATAAATCTGCAACATGATATTTAAAAATATTTAATATTTTACTCCTCCAAAAGTAATCTACTGAAAGCATTGGGAAAAAAATGTAATAAATAAATAAATTTACAAAACATTGAAAATATGTGGTTCTCCTTTTATGACTTTCAGATTTAATTAGACTTGGACAATATGTAAAATAATCTTTCATAGCTTTCTTAATATTTTGATCTTTTCTTCCCTCCAAATGCCAAAGATTGAACTCTATGAGGATAGCCTTTTTATTTATTTCTTTAAAATGTTAGGCAGCTTAACACTGAATTTCTTTTTGACGTTAATTTAAGTTCAATTTTCAGTTTAAAATGACAAATTTAGTTGTACTTTCAACTGTTATTTAACAAGTATTAATTTAAAGTTCCTAAATATGACTACAAGAAAACTTAAACATAATTTAAATAGTCAACATGAAACTTTGCACAAATAAAATTGCCAAATTATCTTAAATATATATACCCTTATCATGGTTTTCCCCACAGTTAGCTCACGGATACCTTTGTCATGTTCCTTTGAAATCATCTGGTCACTTTACACCACAAAATCATAAGATTTAATAACTGGAAATAATTAATTATGAGGCTCTCTCTTTTATATTTGTTCTCTTTTCAAAGCAGGAGAGAATTTAGAAGAAAGAAAAGAAAACCACTTAATTCTTACAAGATTTTGATTCAGGGTTTATGCAGAATTAGGATTTATACAGAATCAGAATTTTGCCTAAATCTGTTGCACTGATTGTAGGATCAGTCCCATGGCTTATAGGAGGGCTAGAGAGGTCCCTGAGTACTGCCAAGCCTCTGGCTTTGTACTTAAAGTACTGTGTTGGGAAGCAAGAAATACAGGTTTAAAACACCTTTGGGTGAGGAGGCCTGACACTCTGGTTTCCTACTTACTAGGCAAGTGCCTTAACTACTAAGTTAGTGGGTTAACAGATCCTTCTTCACTATTCTTTCAGCAGGTACTCATGCAGGTTTAGTCTATTTCTCCTTGTGGTGAAAAAGAATCTGGACCTGCATGTAGGTACCAAATAGAATCTGAACCTGTGTGTAAGTACCAAAGGCTATAACTGTGTTTTTGTCCTTTGGGCACCTAAAATGAAATTGGATTTAGCCCTAGGAGCATGGGGACTTGGATATGGGCATGTAGGCACCTACAGACATTTATATAGACAGTCAAAAAGCCCAAAGCTGAATCGATTAAATCTTCACAGGTTAATCTAAGCTACATAGATTGAACCGATAAGCAAGTGAACAGGCGTTCACTTTTGATTTCAGAAATGCAGCGACATGCCTGCAGTGGCCAAGGCCAGAAGCTGGGGAGTGCTGGAGCATGCCTCCTTGCTCAACTGGAACAGGCAGGTTGAATCTGGAAGAGATCTGGGACAGAAGTTCAATAAACCGATTTAATCTAAATCAGTTAAGTCTGATACTATATCCATCCAGGTTTATTTTAAAATGGTTTTAGCCATTTCAGGTGACACTAAACTTCTGTGAACTGTAGATCTGAACTGGTTTCTGATCACTTATATCAGTCTCTGTGTAATTTCTGTCCCTTGGAGCCTCCCAAATTAGGCAGCAACTGAGTAGGGGTTTTGAGGAGCTAAAATTTGCATTTTGGAACCTAAATATCATTCTAGGCATTGGAGTTCTTTTTTGGATGTAAAGCCAGCTCCTTTCTCCATCATCAGGTTTCAAAAAAGGTAAGCAATGATGTAATATCATCCAGCATCCTAATGCCTTGTGTTTGAGATTTAATTTTCCAAACAGCATTATTCATAGGAAGGTAAGGAATAAAATGGCACTATCTGTCCTAGTCAGGTAGAAACAACACCTACTACTTCCTAAATTGTTTTTCTTCTTGAGATCTGATTTCATCTTTATGTAGGAGAAATGATGAGAAAGTCAGTAACCTGACTACAAGCTAAGGCACACTTCCCTGGGCTTCAGGAACAGAATTTGAAAGACTGCTCGTGCCAGTCATGCTATCACGCTGCCATTTAGACCAGCAGATGTGCTTTCCTAGGTCACAGCCTCAGCAGATCCCTGATGCCATCTTTATTTTCTTATTTGTTTAACCTGTGACATCAGTGCATATTGTGCCATCAACATCCTGATTTTATCCTCTAACTTCTCATATGTTTCCCACTTGTATCCTGAGGGTTTTTAGCATGTATTGTGTCAATTACTGTGTACTTCTGCTTTGCCAAGGATTCCACATGTCGCTTGCTGCACTTACACGCTTGACCCTCCTTGCCACCTTCTCCTAACCCTCTCACCTCCTAGCCCTGCTCACCCACCCTTGCTATTCTAATGTTCCCACTTCACTTTCTGCATCAACTCAAGGCAAAAGTCTCAATCTGTAGAGCCTTTGTTGAGTTGGAGACCAGGTACACCATAATCTGTGTCTGTATCTGTCCCTGTCTAGCTACCTGGGATGACCCCACAGTGAAGCTATCGAGAGCCAGATATAAGCCAAAAACTAATTTGGTATTGTGTAGCAATGCTTTCATTAATATGATTTATGCTTGATCTATTCTAAGGATAAATAGGCTGAACAAAAACTTGTAAAATGCAAAAGACTTATTTGAAAACAGATATAATAAAAATGATGCATTTAAAACATTTTTAAGGTACATCACAAATAGTTGGCGCTCACATTTATGGAAAACAGTGTTAGTATAATAAAGAGCTCAATAATAAAAAGAAGCTTGTTATTTCACTTTAAAGGATCTATTTTTCACTTGATGTATACTCATAAGTCAAGAGTCAGATTAGTTAACAGAAGTTATGGGAGCACTATTGAGTGGACAGCACAGAGTTCACTTATGTATTTTCCATTTTCTTATATCACAAAGGCCGAATAGGAGGAATTTGAGGATATACAGACACTCAAATGATCTGTATTACTTTAAGCATAAATAAACTTAACTGCTTTAGCATATCGTGCAACAACACTGATGACAATATTTCTATTTCTACACTTAATTTTGAAGAAACAATAATTCCTAAAACAAGTGTAATATGTAGGTTTACAGCTAGAAACCTACACATTAAATAATGTTAGGTCACTGCAGTATATCTACAGGGTGCTTTTATAGCATATTTTATCAATTCTTTTTAGTCTGCATTTTACGTTTTTAAAAACAATGCAAAGTGAAACAATAACTTCAGATTGTCCAGGGCCAATGAAGAACTCAGGCCTACAAATTGCTGAGCCCTTTCTGACTTTAGTTGGAGCTGAAGGTTCCCAGAACTCCAGTTAGCCCCTGCATTCTTGTTTGACCTAAACATTTACAAATCATCACTTCATTCTAGTGTGTTTGGGTTTCCACTGAATAATCTCTTTTAATGCTGTTATAAATATCATGTAGTAGTTCAGCACTGGCTTTGAAGTAGGTGAGGCATTTAAAGTCAAGGCCCTGTACGCAGTCCGTGGATTCAAGTTACTCATGATATGAACATTCTGTTCAACTCTGCCGTTGACCATCTCAGTTTAGGTGAGCCAGAAAATACTAGACATGCCAAATGCCAATGTATCACCGAAGTATTAGACTCTGGCTAGGTCTTAGATCCTCGTTTACAAAAGGACTAATTAGTACAGTGGCTGATTTAATTCAGGATGCTTATGAAAGGAAGCCAGGCCATCATCATGCCACTTTAAAGGACAGTGGCATCAGGACAGCTGTAGTTCAGCTTTGGGGAAAGGACAGTCTCGGGGATTATTCCAAAAGGACTTTTGTGTCTTTTTTATAGATACAATGTTCTACTATTGTCATAAGTATATCTGAGACCCTCTTTCAACCTCTTTTCCTTCATTAGGTCTCCTAGTAGCATCCTTCATTTGAGTCTATGAGCAGATAACTTGTAGCTGCAGCTACAAATGGGAGAGGACACTGCTTAAGTAAATGCAGTGGTAGGAAAAGTCTGTAAGGATCAAGCAGGCAACCATTGATCCTCTGGATCATAGTGCACATATAAGAGGTCTAGTCAGATGCCTGATGAATTTGTTTGTGGCCATAGGCGATGCATGGTGGGGTACATGCCTCCCCCTGCAATTGGTCACCACCGAAGCTGCCACTGGCTTTTGTAGGCAGTCGCCGCCCCACCTTCAATGTCAACATGGCTGCTGGGAGCGGTGGGCAGTTTCTGCTAGCTGCTGCCAACAGTGTGGATGGTGGCTGTGGGCAGTCCCTGTTTGCCACCGGCTGCTCACCACCCTCCCTTTGCCGCTACCATCACTGCGGACACCTGCAAGTGGTACCTGCTAACCACCCCTGCCACTGCCACCTGCAGGTGGTTGCTGTGCCCCCCCCCCCCCCAGCATCAGGAGGCATGCATCGTTCATGTTTGTGGCTGATAAACCCAATTTAAGAGCAACACAGCTTGTTACAAATTTCACAGGTCTGTGTGTTGTCTCAGTTGGAGCTCAAATTTACAGCATGCTGCTTTCTTCTTTCTCACTTTGCTTCCATCTTCTGGATCAAAGTTGCTTCATGTTGAACTGCACCCAGTGCCAGATGTTCCCTTCAGATCAGATGGGATTCTGCATGTTCCTCCCAGCTTTCTACATTGATGCTGAATGACTTCATATCATTTTTGCACACATTATGGTACTGCCAGAGAGGGCGACCTTGTTTTCTAGAGCCATCTCAAATCATAGATTTCATAGATTTCATAGACTTTAGGGTTGGAAGGGACCTCAGGAGATCATCAAGTCCAGCCTCCTACCCCAAGAGCAGGAAGTCAGCTAGGGTCAAAGGATCCCAGCAAGATAAGCATCCAAATGCATCTTAAAGGAGTCCAGAGTAGGTGCTTACACCACATCTGGAGGAGCCTATTCCAGGCCTTGGGGGCTCAAACAGTAAAGAAGCTTTTCCTTATGTCCAACCTAAAATGGTCTTGGAGGAGTTTGTGACTGTTGGTCCTTGTCATGCCTTGGGGCACTCTGGTGAACAGACATTCCCCCAGATCCTGATGCACACCTCTGATGTACTTATAGGCTGCCACAGGTCACCCCTGAGCCTGCACTTTTCCAGGCTGAAGAGTCCCATGGCTCTCAGCCTCTCTTCATAAGGCCTGTTCTCCTGTCCTCTGATCATGTGTGTGTCAAGCTGGACTCTCTCAAGCTTCTCAACATCCTTCTTGAATTGTGGAGCCCAGAACTGGAAGCAGTACTCTAGCTGCGGCCTCACCAAGGTCGAGTACAGTGGGAGGATGACAACCTGAGATTTACTTGAGAAGCATCTATGGATGCAAGCCAGAGTTTGGTTTGCTTTACCAGCTGTGACATTACAATGGTGGCTCATGTTCATCTTATGATCAATCATGACCCCCGAGTCTCTTTCGGCCTTGGTGCTAGCGAGCTGCTGAGCCTATAAGCATGCTGCAGGTTTTTTTCTCCAATACCTTACATTTGTCAATATTGAATGTCGTCAGGTTTGTATCTACCCACTTTTTCAGCCTATCCATGTCAGCCTGGATCATCAGCCTATGCTCAGGTGTGGATGCTCTACCTCAAAGTTTGGTGTCCTCAGCAAACTTGGCCAGTCCACTTCTGACACTAGTATCCACATCGTTGATAAAGCTGTTAAAGAGAACAGGACCAAGGATGGAGCCTTGGGGGACATCACTGGTCACAGAGTACCATGATGATTCACTTCCACCATTCTCTGAGTCCGGCCTCAGTGCCAGTTCTCTCACTATACAAAATATTTTTGGGGATATGTTCTTCTCCCATTCTCATGACACAACAGCTTCATGGCAACATTTTCTTCTTGATAGTGGTTTTTAAGTGTGTCAGTCCTGCACACTCCAACACTTCTGTGTTTGATATTCTGTCTTCCCACTTTATTTTCAGGATCTCATGCAGATATCTCAGGTGGAAGCTGTTCAGTCTCTTGATGTGCCTAGCATATGTACTCCACGTTTCTGAGCCATAAAGCAGGGATGACACTACCCAAGTCTTATAGATTCTCCAGGATGAAGAACTTAGATAAAGCAGCAATACACTGATTAAGATGAATGCCTTCAAATTTTGCATGCAAGAGAGATGTTGCCCTTGGGAATAGTGATTATATGCATTATTCAAAATACAAATTGGTCATTGCCCATTCTTCCTTAAATAGGCCAATGTTGCAGACTGGGTATTGTGATTCACCTATTCTAAGACTTATTTGATATACTTGATCCAGGTAGTCTTCATACTTTTGGCCGCAAGTGTCCCCACTGTCAACTTTCACACCTAAATATAATTTTAGTCAGGGCTTTTTATTCTTAGAAAATTCACAATCAGGGTGACATGGCTTTTTAATTCCAGTGGGTTGCCTTTTTTTTGCTTTGCTTCATCATGAAATAATTGTGTAAATTGACTTGTCCAGAGCATGAGGTAGGTCAATTCCTTTCTTCCTGAAAGACATGTACTTGACTATGTAAGCACATTACTTTTATATGTAACATGTGTGCTTCCACTTATCTTTGCTCATTAGTAAGAGTTGCTTCAAATTCATAGATTCCTTGTGCAAGGCAATTTGTAGTATTTTCATCAGTTTTAGCAAAACATTATTAGCTGTTGAGAGAGCAAGTACTGGCTGCAACAGCTCTTTGACAAGCTGCAGTTTCCTGAATTCTTTGCATTGTGTAATGCATATTCACTAAATTCATGCATTATGTGATCACAAACATTGCACTTCACAACCTATTATATTCATTGGAAGCAGTAGAAGTTATCCCATTGTTTTCTAGCTCTAAGCTGTTGATCCACAGTGCCTTTGGAGGAGTGAGTGATAATTCCTTGTACCTAGAAGGGATGGGGGAAATAAAAAAAAGGAGCCTAGGCCTTTTTGCAGGGATCATGAGGGGTACAGAGGAAACTGTTCTACATATGCAACAGTGTAACTGGTCAGGGAGAGGATCTAAGCTTCTTTATCTGAGGGTGAAATTATATATTACACTTGTACCATACTAAATCTCTGGCATATTAATTAATGTTAAAGTTAGAACGAGCAGTCATACATTAACGGTTAATACCATTTCTTGCCTGCACAGCTCTGTCTTGTCACTAGAGGGCTGGTGAGCAAGGACATGCCTAGGAGCCAGGATATCTGGGCTCTATCTCTGCTTTAGGTGGTATAGAGGGCTGGGAGTAGTGCATTCTGGGAAGCTGGAGGACTGAAAATTGATTGTTTATCTTCACTGAGCCGACTGAAATTATTCTAACATGAGCTAGGTGGCATGGCCCAAAATTAACTCTTGTCTGAAGTGGCATAATTTTAAGACACTCAGGCCATGTCCAGATAAGCATGGTTACATGGTACGTGGCACTGCAGACTCATCTGTGGAACTGCACATGGCACATTCAGGAGATCCCCACACTGCAAGGTAGCAGTGTGAGGGGAGAGATCCTGAGGACAGAAAAAAACCCTGTGAAAAAAAAGCTGGGAAGTGCAAGCGGGGGCAGTGCACAACACCCAAAACTGGAGTCTGGGTGGCTGGAGCCATGCTCTGGCTGCTGGCCAGGCTCTGAGTGGCAGGATCGCTGTGGCTGTAGCTTCCCAAGGCCCCCAGGGCCTCATGTAAAGCTGGTGGGGCCAGCACAGTTGCTAACCCAAGCCTCCCCTACCCTGCCCAGGGTAACAAGCCCTATGCCCGAGTTTGTGTGGCATAGGCGTTCCCCTGACAAGTAGCAGCGGCATAAGGTGTGCTGCTGTTTCTTGTCCCTGTGGAAACAATGTCCATGCTTATATTTTAGCAGGAGTTAATGAGGTTTAGCACATGGATGCTTGCATTTTAAGTCCCTTTAGTATGGTCTAAATATAACATGCAACTTCACCCTAATATCTTTACAGGAGGGATGCAGCAGACACCAAGGTATAGGCTCTGGCTGGGGGTATTGACTCCTAATAAATATTCTCTTCCTGGCTGCCACATAAAACCTAAACCTGTCTT
>NW_017729006.1:52792377-52825882 GCF_001723915.1 Gavialis gangeticus | reverse complement strand
GTTTCTGGCCATGGGAACATCCATGAAGAGAGCAAATTCCAAACACCATAAATATTCTCTTCCTGGCTGCCACATAAAACCTAAACCTGTCTTTACTTTTTTTAAATATAATATGCTGTCACTGAAAGGTATACAGTAGAATGAACAGAAGTTGGTTTGAGAAAATTGCTGGATCATTAAATAACTGGTTTTGTAACTATGGTGGTAGGTTTTGCTAGAACCATTGCAGTTGTAAATTAACAAGACTGGGATACAAAGAGAGTTAGAATGATAAATGAATGATGCATTTAATAAGGTGTTTTAGGATTAAAAGTGCTTTTAAAAATGTAATCCTATTAATCCATCAAATTACTATATACACAATCTAAGCAGGTTAGCTTTATTTATTGAAGATCTTTCATTATTCACTCTTTTGCTGAAAGAGCAGGTTATTGTTTACATACAACGCCTGGAATAGAAAAAGGAATGAAAAGATTAGTGAGTAAAATTAAATATATATATTTTTAATACAACCTATTTAGTTATTACATAAAATAGGTTGGAGATGTTGGTGACCAAAGAATAAAGACGCTTACAGACATTTCCAGCAGAAGTATTAGATATCAGCTAGAAATCTAATATGACAAACAGGATATCATTCTTTGGTCTTTATGCAACTTTATGTACAGTATAGTAATGATTGGCTTGGTTGCTTTGATTTAGGGGTTTTGAAACTGATAAGACGAGCCTGGTGTCTTAACATCACCTACTGAAATGATTATGAAAATCTGCTCAGCAAAGATACAGAAAATACAAAAAGATACAATGACTTACCCTAGCTCTGATGTCACTTCACTGGCTGGTAGTGATCATGAATTTGTTATAATTAAAATAAAATAATTAAAAGATGTTACAGGCAGCAGGAAGCCTAGCTAAAATCATAAATAAAATATTTTAGCTAGGGCAGAAGCATTGTACACCAGGTTACCCTCTAAAGCATGAAACCATTTAATTTTGTAAACAAAATTGTAATGATCAAACTGGGCAAATCCGTTATCTTATCTATGAAGCTCAAATTTGGACATACAGCACTTTTGATTCTAGACCAAAAAAGAGGGGACCCTAGAAATGACTAAATGGGTATTTGGATGAGGAAGGGGAGAAAATTGCTTAGACAGGTCTCTTTTCCTAAGTAGCATGAATTGAAGCAAACATGTAAAGATGTAACAGATGGTGTGATGGTGACAGGAAAGTGTGCAAAATGGGAATTTGGTTCTGCCCACTGAACACACAGCAAAGTCTGGTACATAAAGATTTACACTAAATTAAGGTACAACAGTCAATTTCACTATGTGTAATGTAGCATGTGAGACAGGTTAGAATTTCTTTCTTTGACTTCTTATGAGCCACTGAACTGAATCTGACCAGAGTTGTGATGCACCCATACAGGAAAGCACTAAACAGAATGGCTGATTCGTGAGGATCTCCAGATGCAACTTATGCATTGCACCCTCACCAAACACTTGGCAGAACCAAGAACCTACATCTTGCTTGACCCGAAATGTAAATGGCAGCAGCAGTAACATTCGGAAAAGTACCAGCGTGTATTTGATAGGCAGTATATTGACTGGAATAATTCTAGGAGATGCAGCTAGAAAGAGCCATAAAAGTTGATAATTGGCCCACTTGATGAAGGAAGGAGGCAGAAGGGTCATTGTGGGATATTGCTGCATCACTGCTTGTGTCAGAATGACTTCTTCTACACCTGAGACACAAAGTCAACCCCTGGGGGGGAACCCTTGGCAATTACGTTTCTTGTGAACTGCCAAAAAATCTTGTAGAGTATTATTTATTCCTTGAGTCTGAAGTCATGGAGACATCCTTCCTTAAGAGTTCCTTAACTTCTTTTTTTCTTATGAGCAAAAGAGATCTCCAGAAATGCTCATCTAAAAGCTAGAATTCAAGGCCCTTTGCCATCTACATTTCTGCAGTGCTATCTGGTATCCTTCCCTGAACCATGGACCAGCAAAAACTTTAAGCCTCATTTTTAATATGGTGAAAACATGTAACTAACAACTGCTGACTGTGGAGAAATAACAAAAAACCCCAGCTTCACATTTTAGATAGCTCTCACATCCAAGGGAGCAATGTCTTGTACTCTGTTTTAGCAGTATACCAATTTAGTGGAAGCACATCATAGACAGATGTTACACTTGGAATTGTACAAATGTCCTTGTAGCACTACAAAAGCTTAAGGGACAGATGTGCATGTCCCCTGTAGCACTACAAAAAAGGTGGAAGTGCTACAGAAATGTCCCTGGATGAAGTTGGAATTTCTCTGTAGTGCAGCATATTGTAGTGCCACTTATGACACCTGTCCAGTGCACCATAGCTCTAGAGGTTCTCCAGGATCCCACAGTGCCCTTCTCTTCCAACCTCCCACCCCCAAGAAGGAAGGGAGGGGGAAGAGGGTGAACAGTCACTGGGTGCACCCCCAGGGGATCAAAGCTGCATCTCTCTTTATTCTGGGTGGCCCTGATCCTGGTCCCGTGCTTAGTAACAGCTCAGTCTCAGGGGCCAGCATCTCTGCTCAGTGCACCCCATGAGGGGTGGCAGGCTGCCTGGGAGTAGGCTCACTGATGAACTCCCTTCCACTGATAGGGGAGGAAGCAGAACCACAGAATGAACCACCCCCATGGTCCCCCTGGCAGGAGAGCACACCGCGGAATGTCTTCATAGCAACTTTGCATATATGCAGCATGACAAAAACGTGTCTCTCCATGGCCTGTCCAAACTAGTTAAAGCAGGAATGGACATCAATTTAAATAGGATTTTTTTTCAGGTTCAACCATAGTCTTAGCTGTGTAACCCTATTTTTCCACTCTCTGTAAAATGGGGTGGGGGTAGGCAGTACTTCCTAATGGAAGTTATTAAAGTGCTTTGAGGTCCTCAAGTAAAAAAATACCACGGGAGCAAGTTGCTTTTTTGTTTTGTTTTGTTTTATTTTGCTTTTTAGAAATTGATCAGATTCAAACACCCCAGGGTGCCAGCTCCCCTTGTTCCATGAGTTGTTCCTACATAGACATCTTTTTCTCATTCCATTGAGGCTTCAGCCAGCAGCAGCATGGCTGATTGATAGGGTTGCCTAGGGTGCTGAACTAGGACCTAAGCTTCCCACTCTAGGGTCTTGGCTTTATTACTCACATGCTGTGAGACTATGGGTAAGTCACTTCATATTTCTGTTTCCCCGTTCTATGATGTATCTGTCTTATCTTGAGGGCAGGGACTGTTTTTCCTATGTGCTAATACAGTGCTTGGCATTGCCACCTGGGGCCAGGAAGGAATTTTTCCCCCTTCTGTTGCTACAAGTGTCAGAACATGTTTTTTGGCTTCCTCTGAAGCCAAAGCTAGGGATTTTGACTGGGGTGTGCCAGTGCTTCTGCTGTGACTAAAACCCAAAGTTTCCAGGTTAGAGGGTGTTGCCTGTCTTTGCTTAGGTTCAGACTGATTGTCACATTTGGAATCAGGAAGGAATTTCACCCCAGGGTCAGATTGTTATGCACTTTGGGGGCATTTTTACCTTCCTGTATACAGGGGACATGACCCTGTCTCTTGGATTTCTTAAGTGCATTTTAAGAACTCATGTGACAGCAGGACGCTAACCACAATTGTCCCCCTGCTTTACCTGTGGCTGATTAGGGTGCTTTTGGTATCTTTGGGCAATATGCCTTGGATTGTGCAATAGGATCAATTATGTAGTATTAGGAATAGATTAGACGTCACTTGTATGTGATGATTTGGATAGGGCTGATCCTGCTTTGAGCAGGGTTTTGCACTAGATGACCCTGGAGGATACTTCCAGCCCTACTTTTCTATGTTGAGCCTGTAAGTGTTTACTATACTATAAGTAACTAATTAAGCATCTAGGATATTCAAGGTTAGCATGTTGGGAATTATGCTGGATCCCAGGTTCTCTTCCTGATTGACTCTTTTACAACTACTTCTTTCATATGGCTGACTTGGAGCAACAATTATAAGTCCAGTTTAAGGTTAGTTAACCAGTCTAATGCTCTTGAGGAAAGGGAATGTATCTCTGCAATGCCACTGTCAAATTTGCATAGAGGGCGAGTGTTGTTATGTGGTCCATAGTTTGATCAGGGTTGCCACAGTCACATTCTGCAGAACTCCTAACATACCATCTGTGCATCAGATAATCACAGTGACCATGCCTGGTTCAGATCCAGTTTAGAACCTTGCATGTTTTTCACAAAAGGTTAAAATTAGGAGATTTTATTGTTGGGTCAGAAATTAGCTGTTTATTCTGAATGGTGGTTTCATGTCACACTTTTCTCCAAGCTGCTGCACTGTCATGTCCTGTGAGGGCTTGTACACATGTCCACAAAAGTTTCTGGGAGACCAAGTGGTGAGCTGGGTGGTTCTTTAAATCTCTATGGATGGGGAAGTCTGCATTGTCATTCACATGGACAACCTCTCTGTATGTAGCTTTGTTACAGTGAATGACTAGGGGAGCAATATTGGCCAGCACCAGTAACCATTGAATTGGTGTAGATTTCAGGGTTCCAGTGACATTGCAGAATTTAACTGGACATTCATGCATTTAGTATAAGTGGTAGCAGCCCAGACAGGTGCATAGTACTTGGTCACTGAGAAAACCAGTGCTATAGCAGAGGTGTGGAGTACTGTGAAGGTGGCATCCCAGCTTAGAACTACTACAGCACCATCAGGGAAGTTGGTATATGTGTCTATGTAACAGGCTAAGTTTAATAAGCAGCTTACAACTGTATCTCTTTCATAAAAAACAGTAAATAGAGAGTGGTTGCATAAGAACATGCTTTTAGACTTGCAAATGGGGAAGATACCACTGTACTTGCGAGAGACAAAGGGATGGCACTTCAGACCTTGTTAACCCAAGGCACTGCCTTTGGTTTTGGTTTTCTAGGCATACTCTCAGGGTGCAGAGCTTCTGTTGAGCACCTGCTCTTAGACCTGGGACCCTGAGCTCCAACTGCCTCAGTACTGACTCTGCAGGACTCTGTAGTAGCTTATGCACACCTGGTCTCAGGGCTCCAACTGTGTAAGCATTCTGGTTTATCCCTTGAAAGACACATGCCAACTGAACTACATTGCACACCACTCTTTGTGATACAACATATGCTATTACTTCTTATCATTTCAAACCTTGGACATTTCTCCAGGAAACAGTTCCAACAATTATATAAGCATGCAGTTTTCATAGAAATGTTATAGGGTCCCATCTACATCTTACAAACCTCCTTCTTCAGTACTCTACAGGGGATTACATCTAGGCAGAGGAAAGAGCCCAGCAATGTGTTTTTGTCACCTGACTACATGTGACTGGTCCAGGTGGCCACAAAAGGCTTGAACATCTTACGGAGTGGGTCCTGATCCTTCTGTCTTTGCTTTTACAGGTGGAATTGGGAGTGCTGGGGTCTACAGGAGTATCCAATTGAAGGGCAGGAGTATGTAGCCATGACTCAGCCTACAGTAGAGTTGAAGACTGCAACCTAGAGAACAGGCAGATGTACAGCTCCTGCTGTGAGCTACTGCTGGGGGAAAGTAGGTCAGTGGGTGCTTTGCATTTCTAGGAGGCCTGCATCTCTACAGAATCTTCACAGGACCTCCCTTGATGCCGCCTGATCTGTAGCTTAGGCAGATGTGAAGGAGACCTGTGACAGGGGTATCTCTACTGGAGCCTTTCTATTGGTGACTCCGCCCTTCTGTTATGGGCCAACCGCCTGCTTACTCGCCTGCCACACCTAGACTGATGTAATTAGCGGGGGCTGCCCACTTTATGCACCCTGGTACCAGGGGGCGCTATCTGTGGCTCCTTTTCCACCCCTACACTGCAGCCCAAGCCTCGCAGATGGTACTGATGTAGTTTTTGACCCGGGTCCTGTTGTGACTTCACCCTCTTCTTTACCTCCTTGGGGTTTCTCACTGCCCCCCCCTTGCTCTGGGGCTTCTCGCTGCCCCCTTACTCTGGGGTTTTGCACTGCCCCCTTAATCTGGGGCTGGGGCCAATGCATCCCAAATGCTGCGCCCTCTCTGGCACCAGGGTTCCTACACTACCGTGGAGTCCCTATGAGGCCTCCTCCAACCCCTAATAGCCTCACCCGGTCCTCCAGTCAGAACAGCGAGCACAAAAACACAAAGCCCCCGGGCTATAACATAAAAACTAAACTGTCTGGCCAAACAACATTCAATCCTTACCGAGAAATACTCCAACCCATAGCAGCGATCAGGGGATGCTTATGCAGTCGGGCTTTTCCCCTCTGTCTGCACTGGCCGAGCTCCCCCTCCCTTGGCCGCCAGAAGGGAACTGCCCTCCTGGCCTCACGCCTGGGGCTTAAGAAGGGCCAAGCCCTGCCCCTTCCTGTCAGCTTGTTCTGCTGGTCACCCTAGCAACAAGCACCTGTGCTGCCCTGGTGACTGGCAGCTGAGCCTCCCCCTTCTTGCCACTAGGGGTCTCTCCCAAGCTGTTTTCTGTTCTCCGGCGCAGGGCACCTGAGTGCTCTGTGACAAGCCCTCATCATAACTACCTTATGATGTCCAGGGCAGAGACAAATCTAATGTTAGTCCATGGAAGCAAAGGTCTCAGTTTTTATTTTTTAAGTGCCGTCCAAGATGAGTAGAGTTGAAGTAACGCTGAGAGATCAGTGTAGTACTATGGTGTCCTGCCAGATCTTCACACACAAAAAAGAAATTGAAACCTTTTGTAAGGTGCTGTGTCTTTCTCCTCGGTCAGTGCAAATGGATTCTTTATGAATAAATGAGCCTGGGTGTTAACTGCAAATCTATCTACTGCCACAGCTTGTGGGACCAGGAATGGGGAACATCTATGTTTGCTCTCCCTGGGGCTTGAAGCAAACACAGCCTGGGATTTCATAGGGTTTAGTGTATCATTCCCTCCCTGCACTCCTTCTCCCTCCCAACAAGGGAACCAAATCAGCAGCTCAGACACAGTAACATACCATCCAAAACTCACCCAAACCTTCAACTAAACTAAAGCCAGTTCTTTCTTGATGGGAAGGTGATGAAATATCATAAGGAAGGTCACGCCTCAAAAGTCATGCGTACTTTGGGAGGGTGAGAGAGAACGATTTCACAGAACACAAACAGAACAAGGCAATTCACCAAATTCCTTTGTTACCTATAGCTAATGGGCTTATACCCATCTGAAAACATTTGTTTATTTCCCTTCTTCAGAGTCCTATAGATACGAAGGCCCTTGTTTAATCAGTATCCTTTATTCAGAAACTTTTTTTTGCTCTCTTTCCCCTTGGTTTCATTTTTAAATCTCCCCCATCTGACACCAAATTCTGAGCGTTGCAGTCTGTTTCCTCAAATCTCTCACAGTTTCAGCCTACAAAAACAGCTTCACTTTTAAATTATGACAGCTGTATCTTATATGATTATTTCAACCTACTCCATCTCAGTAGATTGTCTTTATTCATTCAATCATAAGTTTTTGGCTAAAATACAAAAATCATGGTATGAAATTGTATTTTGTGTGATAGGCTGGGCTCAGACGAAAGCCAGAAAGGGATATTATGATAACAGAATCTATGAAATCTGATAGGTCTGCTATCTTAAGCTTAAATCTCCATTGTGTGCTGGAAGGTTGTTTGGCAGGTCCATGCATAAATTATGCCAGTTATGCCCAGTGCTAAGGGCATCTAGTTCTGGCTAGAGAGTCCAAGTAGCTGCTGCTAATGACTATAATCATTGGTGAAGAAGAGATGTGCTTCTCTGGATATGTGTGTGAGGGAGTGGGGTCCCACTGCAGCTGAGCAGGTACCTCACCTGCAGAAGTTTACAATGTTTTGAATAGACATTTCTGTCAGGGTGGCTCATATGCCCTGGGCCTGTTTGCTTTCTTATCTGAGGGCATATGGACAAAGGGGCTATAATGCTCATTCATTTTCCTTGTCCATGATAGGGAGACAAAACCCTGATCATTCTTAACACAGAGCAGCATTTTCAGAGTTTCACATCTACATTGTAAAGACATTTTTTGCTCCATTTCTTAGCTTCCACTTTTCTGTTTTATTTGGATGTTCCACAAAGTAAAGGGGCACTGCAGGAGGAGACTACTATACAGCAGGGCAAATCTGCATTAAATGGTGGACTTTCAGGGATTTAATCCTGCCCTTGCTGCAGTGGTTTAATGTCCCTTCAGACCAAGGGAGGCCTATCGCTTTGGTAACTGGTAGGTCTGTGCGAAGTTTTTGTCCCTGATTCAATTCAGCAGAGATTTGGCCCGATTCAGTGGCTGAATCTCTGAATTTGAATTGAATCAGAGGACCTTTTAATCTTTCCAAATTAATTTGATTTGGAGAGATCCGGAAAGATTAGGCAATTTGGACATAGACACAGTTTTAAATGTTTTTTCTACATACCTCAGGTAGCAGGCAGCTTGTGAACACTGTGATGCTGGGGCACATGGAGTGTCCCCCAGAAGTGCAGGGGGTCCCCAGTGTGCTCAGCAGCAGACCCAGAAGTGGACCAGAAGCACTTCCAGTCTACTTCCAGGTCCGCTGGTGAGCGCACTCGGGGGCCACTCTGCACCCCTCCGGCTTGATGCCTGGTGCCTCCTGGATCTGGGAGGACACCTAGGGTCCTCCCATGGCCAATTGCTGAGCCAGAAGGGTACAGGAGGGGACCCGCACACTCCCTGGCAGACCCGGAAGTGGACTGGACGTATTTCTGGTCCACTTCTAGGTTTGCTGCCAAGCACATGGAAGACCCACCCCCCAGCACTCCTGTGGGACTATCCATGTGCTCCAGCATTGTGACGTTCACAAGCCATGTTGGTACCTTGAGGTATGTAGAAAAAACATTTAAAGTTGTGTCTATGTCTGAATTGCTGATTCTCCGAATCAGCATCGAATCTTTAGATTTGGATTCAGCTGATTGAATCGGGGACAGTGATCCGAATCAACGTATCAAATCACTGTCCCTGATTCAGGCTGAATCCAAATCCAAATCCAAATCCAACTCAAATAGGACTTGCATCGCACACCCTTAATAACTGGTCCTTTTTTTGCTTCTTTTCCTACAACTCTGGCTTAGGCCTATTTATTCACCTAGGGTCACATTCTAATGCCACCCTGCATAAGCGGGCTTAGCTGCCTAAGTGTGATCCTATTCCAGCCTGCTCAGGTCCTGAAAATCAATTAATATATATTTTATTTTGTAACACATCATCATCTGGCCCCTGGAAAACATCAACAGAGCAAGTCAGTTATAATCAGGACAGCAGCTCAGCCAGCAGTAACTGGAAGATATAGCATTTTAAATCCTTTTTCCAAGAAAGGGGGTGCCCACCTGAGCCATCTCCAGGCAAGAGGGATGGGATCCCTCGAGGAGATTACACCTAGGCACACTGAAGCTTCAGGTCATCAGGTTGGGGTGCCATGTTGTTCTTATTCTTGTGGTACTCAGTGGTACAAATACTGACAGACACCATGCTGTCTGACACCATATTGATAATATAGGGATCCAGGGCTCTTGGGCTGCTGAGTCCAATTACTTGCATTTACAGGCAATTATTAATCCCCAAATGGCCACTTCAAACCCTCACATTCAACCAGAAGGCACAATATCCCAAACAGTAAGAACAGTCTTTAACATGCTATAGGTAAAAACAGGGGAGCTGAAGCCACTGCCAGTGCCCTGCTACTTCAATGACAGAGATGTAGTTGGTTAATAGAGCCCCATAAGATCCTAGGCAAGGGGACATGCCCCATACTACAGAATGAGACAAAAACACAGTGAACTTTATCAGTCTGATCTAAGAGAAAATTCCTTCTTGACACTAAATTTGGTAATACAACCCTCAGTGAAAGAGAAAAATATCTTCTGTCCAGGAGTCTCTCAGGTTTCTTAGTGTTGGCAAGAGGATCATCAAATTCTAGCCAAAACCCCCATCCTTAGCTGTGGACTATGTCCTTAAGCTTCAGGGGTAGGTGGAGGAAAAAACCCAAACAAACAACGCCCCACCTCCAAGAATCCAGTAGCATTTGTGAGGGGAGCAAAAAATCCTCTCTGGCCCCATCTAACAAGTAGCAAAAGCCCTGAAGATTGGGATTACATATGTACCTTCCCCACTACAAGAGAGTTACCCCTGTACCCCAGGCTGGGGACTGCAAATATGTGACTCCACAATAGTATGTACACTGATTGCCAAGTCAAAATTCCCTGTATTGCAACTTCTGCTTCAGGCAACCTGAGATCCCTACCAGACATCTTCCTCTTGCACTGGTGTCTAGGGCATCTTTATGCTTTGACACTAATCTGCTGGATAATCATCAAGCCCTTATGAGACTAAGCCAGGCTTCTCCTCAACTCTATGCTGGATGAGATAGTTCTGGCTCATGGACCAGCTACAGATATCACCAGTCAAACTCCTTTTCTTCCCAGGCATATCAGAGGAGCAGGGACCAGTACTACATCCTGAGAGGGCATTGTTAAAATGAACTACCTGACTGCTGAATGAAAAAGCATCCCTTGGACAGGCACAGATCCAGAAATTGCATTTGGACAGAGGTTAGTGTAGGTCCCTGAGGCAAGGGAGGGCCAGAAGCAGAGCTAATTATCACAAAGAGGGTGGCTAAACTGCTCCCAGGCTAGCAGCGTGTACCTGCAGAGCTAACCTGGATCATAGCTGTTTGACTCTTGGAGCACAGGATACATGCATGGCCCTGATGGTAGCAGCTATTTGACAGATTCTGTGCTGTTGTGCATAAGGTTCTTCTACCCTTACAGTGAGATCTACACTGAAGATATACCCGGAAGAACCACAGGTACTATGAAATAAGTAATACTTCTTCCCTTCCTTGACTTTTATTTGCACCTGTGGTGTGGAGGTCTTCCTCATGACCGATGTACCACCTTTTAATGTAAAAGAGCAGGCTGTTATCCTGGAAACTAATATCAATACAGCTGTATGCCTTAGTTCAGCATGGTTTCTTGTTTCTTTTTTGGGATAACTGGTGGATCATCCAGGTATCAGTACCACTGGTCATATGTTTATATGGCACTCTGGGGTGCTGGTTTGTGTAAAGGAGGCAGCCTTGCCATGGAGGTATAAAGATCTGTGTGGGCTAAATGATCCT
Source organism: Gavialis gangeticus (assembly GCF_001723915.1). Classification (NCBI taxonomy): domain Eukaryota; kingdom Metazoa; phylum Chordata; order Crocodylia; family Gavialidae; genus Gavialis; species Gavialis gangeticus. Next base: position 52,814,744 of record NW_017729006.1, on the reverse strand, counting down.
GCTTCTTCGACAGGGAGGGCTGCACCAGCTGTGTTAAATAAAGTACTCTGCATTTCCCACTTAAAATGAAAGCTTCCCTATCAAATCTCACAAGAAAAAGAGGGGGAGCGTGAGGCCTCTCACCCATTTGCATGCTCAAAAAGATTTGTGTAAGTCAGCTGAGATACAAATAAGCAATCAGATTTATTTGAACCACATATTTTTAGGCTTTGCTGTATCTGTCTCCTACATCAGCAATTTTCACCAGCTACTGGAAAAAAACTGGTTTATTTTGATTATCTATAGAGTGCTTTCCAGACCAACAGGATGCTGTGAAGAATGAATGGCCTAAGAATCCAACCAGCTCTGGTCTTCATATAGGGGGAAGGGACAGGAGGTGGCTTCTTTTTTCCTGAAGTGAACTACTTACCTAGAAGGCCCCAGCAGAGGAGACAGAACAATCCTGGCAGGGCTGTTGCTTTTTCTCATATATGTATGGGTGGGTAGTGAAAGAGCCTGGGGTCTTCCCCATAAAGTGAAAGCCAGTGATATTATGTGGCAGCTAGAGGCACAGGCATCTACTTTAGACCATGGGAAAATTATTCCTCCTCCATCTTGGAACAGTTTGGGAACCAGAGAGAGGACTGTGATTTGAGTTGCAGCTCTCTCCTGGTCTGCTGTATCTTGCCCTTTGCTTAGGGCACATTAGAAATGTAAACTCCATCTCTAAGGGTGTAAGGCTGGAAATGAGTAATAATTTAATGAGAGAAAGAAAGACACTGAAGCTTTTTCTGTAGATATTTAATATAACATGTTCAGATTTCACCTTGATCACCTGTGCAAAAGAACAACATCAGAAGTAATATACTCCGTACGTGTCCCAAAACATAAACCAGCATTCACATTTGTAGATCTATATGAAAATCAGTTGTTTCAGTCTAAGAAACAAACTTCAAAAGTGCGTCAAACAATACCTGCACTAGATGAAAAGTCTTGAGCAAATTTGTACCATTCCAATGCTGTTTTATAAAAGTGCACATAAGCCTCAAGATACCTTACTTTAATCATCCCTAAATGGAAAAATTTGCATCGTACTGAAAGACTTCTTTCTGAAATGGACACCAGCATCTTTAATATAAAACATTATTACCATTATGTTATAAGAAGGAATGTGATTAATGTTTCCTAGCAGCAGCCAAAATAAATGAATGGGATGGGGTCCATGGCATCCTACAAGAGGTATATTCCCCCAGTACCAGATCTTTTTCTCAGAAGTATAAGTATATGTGTTTGAATATATGGGTGTGTTTTTTTAAATAATGAAGAAGAGCAGCAAACAAATAAAATGCTTCCAGTATTTATTAAAGATAAAGGCCTGATTGCTTTCCACTCTTTTGCTTCTATGGGCTGCTTTGCCATCTCCCCTGGTTAAATGTGTATTTTTCTTTAATTTTAAACAAGTCAGGTTATCATAGCAGGGCTTTGCAAACATATTGTCTCTCTCCCTGCTTATGTTAACTTAGCTGACTATTTTCTGCTTAGTTTTAAACGCAGTAGTACTAACTCATAAAATTAATTCCCATTTTGTGGGATTGTCAAAAATGAGGATTGTTCTGACCCCTGTTTGAACTCATCAGCTGAAATGAAGTTGTTCAGTGAGCTGGAGAAGACAAAGCTGAGTTCCAAGAAATTAATCAACTCCATCAGCCTTCGCAATAGGCCTGAAAATGGCACACATCAGACTGACCCTGAGCAGCTCTGGATTCCCTCCGTAAATGAAAGTCATCATTCCTGGCAAGGAAGATACTAAATTATAGGCTTTTAAATTTAATTTTCAGTTTACTTGTGTTTTCGATTAGTGTGCCATGTTTCATAAAGACGGTAGTACCTTTAAGTAGTAAATGCCTTCATCTACCAGCTCAGTCCCTGTTGCAATAAAAAGGTAAATTTGAACTAAAAACTGTTAGCAAATGAAACATGTGGTTGATTTTTTTTTCTCAGGGACACCTTAAGCAACAATACCAAATTATTTTCTTCATACCAAAATCAATAACAGGCTTGGAAATAAAAAGTAGCCCTGCAGCCCGAGGCCACAGATTTTCATGACAGGCTACTAAAACTATCTTTCAGTAGCCCGAAGGTCTGCCAGCTAATCATTCACTTTCCTTTCACTATTTAGTTGTCGGATATCTCTCCGGGCTAGTAAAACTTAAAGGCTATGTGACAAATTGTCTGCTAAGGAAACATTGTCCATTTTTATCTTCGTGGAACTTCAGTCTCTAGCATGTAGACAGAAAAGTTCACATAGCTTTGGAGATCAAAAATCAGAATTTTTACTGTGCTGAACTTTCAAAAAGTAAAATTTGGGACTGTTCATTATTAAATGTGAGCCATTTTGGCCCTGAATTTGCAGGCATCAAAATAAATGGAAAACTCCACACTGATTGTCATAGATGCAGCATAGAGCTCCAAATGAATGCAACTTTAGAGTTCTTCAGTTAATATTTTAAACGTAAGGAAGCATAAAAGGTGCAGTTGAATGCCTAACATTAACTCTCTCTTATAGTGCATATGCATGACAATGAGTGTATCTACACGAGATGCTAAATGCGCAGTAAATTAATTCTACTGCACATTAGTGTGTCACAGCAAAAGCTGTGCTAATGCACTAACGGGCAGTAGAATTAGTCTACTGTGCATTAGCATCATAAAAAATGTGCACTAGTGCTATTGCACAGTAGTACCAATTAGGGCACATTAAGTTAGTACTTGTTATTACAGGTACTAAACTTAAAGTGCCATAATGACAGTACATTAATGAACGTGCAGATGTGCCCAATATAATCTATAATTAATCTAGTAATTTTAAATACCTCAAAGTAATATTGCATTACAAACCAGTGCTAGGCAGAAACTGGATGAGCTAAGTGCTGTCAGCTCTCCTCAACCTAAGTGTTTATATGTGCATGTTCATGTACCTAATAATCTGGGTCAAATCCTACCATACTGCATTTACTATCTACATTTTAAAGGAAAAAAATAACCTTAAGAGCAGCAGAAGCCAGCTTGGGCCATTAGTATCTGCTTATGAGATACTTATGCACCAAATAGAGTAAGATGACTCGCATCTTTTAGAACTGTAGAATAAATCCAAATTTCCACTGTTCATACTATTTCGGATACAAATCACTTATGTTTCCTAACCAGTTCTCAATATCCTTGGACTTTCCTCCCTTTACACTGTGTCTTGGAATGGTTTTTGCAGTTAAACCCAATGAAGGCTTTCAGGTTGTGTGAAGATCCTAATTTCATTTTATACAGATTATACCAATAGGAGGTTTTAGATCGTCTTTACTATCTCAGACCTATTCATTGGCACTCTTATAATGTCTTAACTACACAGGTGGGTAGGGAAGGAGTAAGTAAGGTAAAGGAAGACAGCTAACTCTAGTCTCAGTTTCCCCATTATTAAAAGGGGAAAAAACAGTACAGCATTTGTCTAAATATTTGGTTCTTTCCTTTCCTTTTCTGATTAATTGTATGTTCTGTATGTAGTGGGTTTTAACTATTATTATTTAGTGTCCCAAAATAACCTCCTGTGTAGATTATGTCAAAAGGTAAGTTTAATTTAACTGTTTGATTGTTGTTTTTCATCTCTCTTATCCAAAAAGCGTGTGTCTGTGTGTACTGAGGGTCTGCGTGTGTACACAATGTAAGATGGTCTTCCGATAATTAGATTTTATACCTGGAAAATAATAACACATTTCTAATTTTCCATGTATGGAATCAATTTATTCAGGGGTTGTCTTAAATTCAAAGTTGTCTTGGAGTCTGTAAATATGCTATTATCTATTTAAGCAGTAATATCAAAATTTCCAGTGAAGCTCAATTCATTCATCAGTAATCTAAAATATCTATACTCCCTATCTTTATGTGTTTGCTAGTGGGTTAATATTGTCTTCTGGCCCCATGGAGCTTTTTTAACCCCATACAGCTGCTGCCATCTTCCAAAGGAAGGCATTGCAAGCCTAGCTTGGGAATTGATTCAAATCTGATTTTGCAAGTAATCCAAAATTCAAATCATATGGCATTATGGAGTAATCGCATTTTAATCTGTACTGATTAATCCCATTCACAACTCAACATCCAGACCACAAGATGAGTGCTCTGAAAAGCATTCTTATTTCCTCTTCTTGACTGTATTCTGCAGCATCCTGACAGCGAAGCTACCGAAGACACATGCTTATACAAATGTTCAGCCTCCCTCTCTCCTTTGTTTTGACAAATTACAACTGTACATTGCACCCATCTCTCCCTGTGAAGGCATCATTTGTTTTCTTTCCCTGGCTAATATTGGGCCCTTGATACAGGCCCCCAAAATGACACATGCCAGTGGAAACAAAGTGTGAATACTAGTGCAGGCCTCTCCTGCTGTTCATCAGTTGCATCATTATTGGCAGTTGATCTAGTGGTATGCATTTGTTTAATGATGCATGGTTGATTTAACCTTCTAGACTGTCCCTCCCTGAGGAGCATCAGCTTTCTTCTGGAAATTGAGTCATGTCAGAGTAACATGTTAATTATTATTGTAGTAATAATTCTCCGCACACAGGAGAAAACATTTTGTTACTTTTCAGTAAATTACTATAGACAAATGTTACGTACCCTGCAATGCACTGTCTCAATATGTGTGTGTAGGGAAGGGGGGGACATTTAAATTACTAGTGTGGTTATAAAAAAGTTAAACACTCAGATTTCAATCTTACAATCATGGCTTCTTTACCTTTGTCCTTTCTGTGGTGGGGCTCATCAGTGAAATAGCATTTTATTTCCTAATAATAATTGTTATCATTACCTTACACCAAACAGATTGGTAGGAAAGATATTTCTGTATTTGTTTGAGCAGTGTATGATTTACAGCAGCTAGTCTGGTAATATGGTAATATTTTGTTGCAAATAACAGCTATGACCTTAGTGCATCAATACAGACCTGTAAGGTAAAATATTGGGGGAGGGGGGATTAAGTAAGGGTATAAGGCAATACTGATGTTAATGAGGTATGAAAAGGTGGTCCCATGGCTGTGGCTTACTGTGAACATCAATATCAATAACAAAGAATTTAAATTAGTCAGAATTTGTAGTTCAATGTGTTTAATTGACTAAATTAGTGCTTTGCCTTAAATTCTTCTTTATTGTGCCTCAGATTGTTCTCTTTTTTTTTCACTCTTTCCACTCACTGGAAGGTTATTACCACTCCTACAGCTCTGTTTTGTTCTTAATACTTGGGCATATTTCCAAAATAGCTGTTCATCTCCTCTGTAAAGGGAACTCAAGTGTGCTTTATTTCATACTTCTTTTGTATTTTCTGACAAGTTACAAATCTGATTGTTTGAATATTAACATGAAATAGAAACATCATATGAAGACAATAGGTTGTCTAGGAAGTGCCAGCAGCATAAGGAAAACAGGGCTGGAACTCAGTGCAAATGTTTAGATGTTTGCCCGCCTTTCCTTCTAAGCCAGGTATTGTGGACATAAAGATTACAAAACATAAAAATCAAAATAAATGGTTGACTACTTCTGTGAGCCCCTTTTGAGTCTCCTATATTTTCTAATCAGGTTTTTAAACAAAAGCTTTGTGGTACATTAATACGACTGCTTGTGGTTATGATGAAAGCTTGTTGTAACAAAAACTTCAAAGGCAAGGATTCAATATGAATTTCTCTGACTTGAGCATTGGTGATAATCTTTGTCTGAGATACCAGACTGAAACACATGTGTTATTAAAACGGTGCTGCACTGACCTTTCTCAGGATTGTTTGTGGTTGGATATTTCAACATACCATACCTGCAACTGTATTGACTGGAGTATTTTGCCTGTCAGGATTAAGTTAATGTTGTTATCTTTGGCTGTAATGGGTTTTGAGCCTGCTGTTGCCTGCCTACAAATGCAACTGTAAATTACTTTACAGTAAGACATGATGATTTGCTAAGTCTCTTGATAGGTTCTTTAGTCAGATTTAGTTTAGAATGTAAGGTGAACAAGTTTTTAGGGCACTGAAGTTCTGTGTTGTACCGAGTGTTTCCAGAACCGTCTGTGTCTAATATACCAGTGGAATGTAGCTTAATCCTGGAAATTATAGCAATCCTCAGAGGGCATACAAAATATGGAAAAACATTCTCTTAATTAAGGAACAAATAAACCATTCCCTTTTTCAGCCCTGTTGTCACAACTGATAGAAGAAGTCTTATATAAAATAACTCCTTTTTTTTCTAATGTAGCTAAGATCTGTGGTGATTAAAAGAATGGCTATGGCTAGGTACGGACATTACACTTAATGAGCATTAAGCATGCAGAAAATGCTTTAAAACCATAACAGTACAGACATTCACAACATTTAAAGTGCTTTAAAAAGGGTGGATTGTGCTCTAAGTGTGCCTGTACATGAGTGTGGAGACTGCTCTGACATGTTGTAATTACAGCACAGCAGAGCAGACTAATTGAATCAAGCCTGCTGGAGTATGGTAATTCCTGCATCTTGTGTATTAGCATCCGTGTGCTTCAAAATGGTGGTGGGGGAGCTTGAACTAAAACTGGTTGAACAAGCTTTAGTTCAAGTGCCTCCAGTGCCTTTTAGAAGTGTGGGGATGCTGATATATGAGGTGCTGCAGAGCTTTACTTGGAGCAGCTCTCGGAGTTAACTTTCAATAAATGTGGTAGCAGACTAAAGTGCTTTAGTTTAGAGTGCTTTTTGAACATCTGCATCCCAGGGGCCTCTTGCTGGGTGGCTAGCTAACTTCCAGCACAGCTTTTGTGCACTGCTTAAATGCCAGACTGGCCCCACACCCGTGTGTCACTAATCCCAGCCCTGCTAATTTTTTTTCCCAAATGGAAAATGCTGTTAGAATCTATACTGTTCCAATCAAATATTTTTATTTTGACTATTTTGCTTTTTGATAGATAATTGTTTCATCATTTTTTGACTAGCTGAAGAAATATTGCTTAATTGGAAGTGAAGAAAAATGAAATATAACATGCAATGTAAACTTTTCATGATAAACTCTGCATGTAAAGTTTGCAGAGGACTTCGTTGATTAGAAGAGTCACAGCTGATTTCAGATGGGCTTCAAACAAACAATTTGGATGACTTGTTTCATTGCCTGACCAGCAAAAGCTAAGCCCTTCTGCTGGAGAGTGGGGAAAACCAATGATCCCCTTCCCCCAATGAAACAGAAGTCATTGAGATGGTTAGTTCTAGGAAGATGTACTGATCTAGACAGGATTACATCCCAAAAATAATGGACTAAGACTTGTTCCTGTTTTCCCCAAACAATTTGCTTCTATAGACAGAGAAACATGATGCAAAGTGGCGTCTCTAGCTGATTTTGCAGCATTTACCACAACTGCACTGTCACTTGTTTGCTTGTACTTTTCCCTATGAATGTCATGGGCATTGTTGGCAAAGAAATAATGTTGAAATTAAAAGAAAGAGAGAGAGAGAGAGAGAGCGCTTGCGCGTGCACACATGCGATTCAGACCCTTACACACCATTAGATTATTAGGCAAATTTCAGAAAAGTATCTGATGCAAACTTCAAACATTTTGTATTCCGCTATCTCTAGCATTTATTTTTTCCAGGGATGAAACCAATTTACTGCAACCCATTTATTTATTTATTTATTGGCATAATCCCATGTTTAGTTTTAACAATGTTAATTCTTGTATTTTCACCTGTGTTTGTTTTAGTAATTTTCTCTCTTGGAGGAAGAATTATTGGCAGGTGAAAAGGAGATCTATTTCAGTTGTGGCTTCATAAATACAGTGCAGAATCTTAAAAAACAAACAAAAAACCCCAACACTTCATCTTCTACAGGATGAATATCCAAACCCCTCCCTCCAGTATATTAATAAAAACCCCTCAGGAGGTCTTTGATTTTGCTTTCCTAAGTAAAATAAAATAGGGGAGACTGCAGATTTTTATGCAAATGGCTTTGTTTTGTCCTTTCTTTACACTTAAGTATACTGCACTTTGTTACTCGTGAAAACCTTTTGCTTTGGAGTAGAAAGCCTGTATTTCCTTTTGTTTTCTATTTCTTTAATTTACTGTTACCTATGAAGACTCACACCCTTTCTCCCTCAAGTCCTCTGTGCAGTTCCATTAGCACACAGTGAACTTGTAGCCACTTATAAGTTGTTAGTTAAAGATTACTTTAGAACTGAGTCCGCCAACTATCCCTTTTGTTTCTCCCCATTACAGGAGAAAATTCATGGCAGACTAGTATCATATTAGAGGCACATAAGCATGTCAGAACTAGGAAAAGCAACCCCCTGATCCATCTGTACTACCTGCAGGTGTCCACCTGCCTAATTAGAAGCGGTCTGAAGTTCATTTGAACATGATGGTAGTAATTAAAACCAGTAATACTCTGCCTGTCTGGGGTGCAGTTCACAACCTCCATAGGTAAAATTAAGAAATATCTTGACAACACATTAAAAAGAATAGGAAGGGATTTCAGCTGGGGGTTAGACCAGGAGGTCTGTGTCATGATGTTCTTTCTGGCATCTCTGCTGGTCCTTCTTCCTTGTTGAAGCACTGTATTGGATATTCTGCATGACTGTAGATCCACAGTGCATGCCCTGTAGATGCGTCCACAAGGCCAGCTTTCAGAAATGACCATTCATTCACTCCCATTCAAATTTTGTGAATGTGACATCTGCAAAAGATTTTTTTTGTATTTTCATTTGCTTCAATGTGAGATATAGGCTAATAAAGTCATGCCCATTTATGTCAGCTGAGGATCTATCCCAGGGTTGCCAACCCAAGATCTTTTTTTTTTAATGACAATCTACTGACAGATAACATTTTTATTTATACATGTTTTGATTTGTATGTTTTATAGAGTATAAATGGAACTCTTCTGCTGCTAGGCCACAATTAGAAGGGTTGGGTTCAAATGTATAGGTTTAACATTAACCATAGTAAAAAGGTAAAAGTTTGGTTGTAAGTACAATAGTTGCATTAAAAAAAAATCCTGGGTGAGCAACACTGCTTGAGTGTAATGATAGTTTTACCATGCACTGCCCTCATGTCCCCTGCACCCTCATGCTGCTGATTGCAACAAGCATGATGGTGTTCCCCACCTTACTCCCCAGCTTTACCCTTACTGGCCTCACTCCATCTGTCCTGGCATGGACTCCCAGTGTAGCCTACCTACAACCCAGAAGTATTACAGGCACCTTGGGATGCAGCAGTAGCAGCACTTGGATAAGAGAGGGCTCCCTGCAGGGTGGTAAACTGCTGCTGGGACACCAGGTGGCACTGCTGTGCTCTGTCTACCAGAGCTTCAGTCCAGCGGAGGTTGCTTAGTGTTTTTACTGACAGCTGAAGGATTTTTTTTTGGTGTTGGTTTTTTTGACTGTCTTTACTGACAGCCATTTTTAGCCTGTTTTTTTACTGACAATCAGCAAATTTGCTGACAGTTGGCAACCCTGGTCTGTCCCATTACCTCGTACATGTGTGCTTACATTTTATCAGAACCTAGTTTTGTTCTTGTTGCCATCAGCCTATTCTATGTCTGTACTGTGAACAATATTGTTTTTAAAAATGAAAGTTTTTTTTAAAGGTAAAAAGAGGAAATGATTCAAAGACATTATCAGATGTGAAAGGAACAGTGGGAGTTGCAAACCAACTTCACCCAAGGCAATGAAATTAGCAGCATAGTAGGCCTAATGGCAGTGACAGCTAAGATTATAGCCTTGCTATCACATTGGCATAAACAAAGGTAGATGAATTACTTAAACCAGGGGTCAGTAACATGGCCCATGGACTGGATCCAACAGCCCACATTGCTATTGGATCCAGCCTGAAGAACTAACAGGCTTTGCCTGTGTCTGCACCTATACTTGGGCTAAGCACTAAGAAGCTGTGCTAGGGCTGGGCAGTGGAAAGTTTGTGTCTGTATCACTGCTGCTTCTCCCCACACCATTTTCCCCCCACCTGCAGTGCAAATACAGCTTCCAGTCAGTGGGGAGTCAGCTGGGAGGCAGAGGCTGGAGAAAAGTGGTGGTAGCATGGATGCAGCTTCTATGGCTCAGTTCCCTACTGGCTGGAAGCTGCACTTGCTCCATATCTGGGGAATGGGTGTGAGGTGGAGATAAATGACAGTGGCCCCAGAGCAGCTCCCCCTGTACGGGCTCAGGCAAAAGGCCCCCACTTCTGATGTGCCACTGAAGCCCCTAAGCCCACAGAAGACCAGAGCTGGGATGTTCTAGTCCGTGTCCATGGTTTATAAAGGTTTCCAGCTGCTGACTTAACCAGTTGAAATTTTATTTTTAAATTGACTTGAAACTTGGGAACTTGAGGGGAGCACCAAGATGACAGAGACAACTCAGAAATCTATAATTAGTTCAGGGTATTGAAGTATTGGGCATGTTAGATCCATATTTATGGTCTCAGTTCTTGGAGCCACAGAGGAAGGAAAGAGTCTTAGCTTTCATTTAAAGCAAAAATGTTTCTTGTCTTCATGATCGTGAAGAAATCTTTGAAAGTGTAACTGATGCACCTGCTGACAGACAATGCGAGATGACCCAGCAAACTTACCTTTCCATGCTTCATCACACTCAAACACTTTGCATTGCTCTATGTGGACTGCCTCCTGAATTCAGATCAGTATAGCCACAGCCATGTTGTGCTGTAAGCAAATTAATTAGTGATGCCACACAGATGTTTGGCAGGTAAGTGTGAATGAAACAATGTAAAGTGTGTGAGCATGCTACTGCCTGGCCTAATAAGCTTGCAGTGAACACATACCCCAAAATAGTAGCTCAAACTGCTCATTCATCTAAAACCTCTGGGTGGACCCCTGCCAACATCACTCTTGTAGCATGCATTTGTGGGGGGATTCAGTAGCAATGTGTTACTTGGAAAGAAGAAGTAATAGTCCAAGGAAGCAGGGACAGGAAATAGTGGTGGTGGGACCCACAGTTAGCTTTGGTGTTGGCTGCACATGAACATGCACTTGCAAGGAAGGGTACAGACAAATATTTCCTAGTCAGTGCAATTGCTGCACATGCCACAGTCTGCTAGAGAGAAGCCAGTTTTCATCATGCTTCTCTTTCTATACACAAGGGATGAGTAAACTGCTTGGGAAAGCAGAAGCCAAGCTTATCCAGCCAATAATAGAGCTGAAGACTGTCTGATCCAGTAAGCTTCCCCATTCCCCCTGCCTGCCAATGCATTTCTCTTAATTGGAAAGGGCTCAGTAACTTCCTGTATTGTTGGGTCTGGTATCTGTTTTAGATTTCGGTTCAGTGATAACAGCACCAACATCTCTCTGTCTGTTCTTTCAAAACATTGATCCCTAATAGTGGTGGAAATCTTAGGAGACTTCAGGAATTTCAGGGGGCGAAATGCAGCATGCAAATGGCTGTTTGTCAAACGTGTCTGGAATCAAACCAAAACTGGAATACACACGCTTTGGTTCAGGCGCAAGGATTTGGAAGCAAAGCCTCAGACATCCCTTCCATCCTCATACCCTATGCCAGATATTTTAAACAAGCTTTATACAAGATGGGGCAGATTCTGTTAGTCATGTAAGTGGGTTTATATGCCTAAGTAGGATTGTATTCCACCTTACCCAAGTCCTTGAAAAACTTAATATAAAAGATGGGTGGGTCCTCCTCCTCCATAATGCTCTTTTGTTACTCAAGTCCTAAGGGTCATATGATGGCATGCTACAAAAGTAGGGGCATGAATGGATTTTAGGGACTGAACAGTGTGGGATAGATAGCCCTTTAAATCCATTTAGACCAGTGATTCTCAACTGGGCGATACAAGATCCTTTGAAGGATGATGCAGGAAGTGTAAGCAGATAAGCAGGGTATGAGAAGCAAGCAAATAAAGACAGGCTCAGGCTTCAGGTGTGAGGAGATAAGCAGATAAGGGCAGGCTCAGGCTCTCTCTGTCTGGCTGCTCCCTCCTCTCCCACTCCTTCCCTGCATTGCCTGCCCCCTCTGCAAGGTGGTAAGCCCTGTAATAAATCAATTCGTTTTTTTAAATGGGGAGCCGCTCAATTCACAAAAGTTATGGAGGGCTGCCTTGAGTCTGAAAAGGTTGAGAACCACTGATTTAGGCACTCAATAGGTAGAATAAATCAGGCCTGAAGTTTTTCTTTTGACTAGCATCCAATTCACAAATATCATATGAGAATAAAACTAACTGGTCAAAAATTTAACAACCTGAAAACAAAAGTGCAATAAAAACAGCCAGGGAAAAATTAATTAAATGTTGAAACTCTTGAATCATCTAAACACAGGAACAGGGCCCCATTTTACTAAATTCTGTACAAATACATTTTAAAAATTGTCTATCAATGAGTTTATAATCCAGGTTATAACAAGTAGTTGAAATGCGGAAAGGAAGACAGAGACCGAGAGAAGAGCTGAAGAGATGAGGTAGTGAGAAAGCAATCATAACTTGGCAAAGTAAGCATTAGTTTGGCAAAGTAGCATTAGCTTATTGCCATGATCCAGCCCAGCACAGCAGTGGGGATGGGGAGGCAATTCATCCTATCTGGCCTGTCCATGCCACACCCACCACCGGGGGAACTGGACAGGGTAGGTGGATGGACAGAAGGGTGAGGTATCTATGGAGGATTTCTATGGGCAAAGCATGCTAGACCAGGCAGATGGAGCCATGGGTGGGCAGGGAGCAGTGTCAGGGAGTGGGATGGGTGGGTGTGGCTGGGGCCTGGATCACAGTGTGGTGACAGCATGGAGCCAGGGCCTGGGGCAAAGCTACAATCCACTTTCCCCATGTCTCTGGAATGGGTGCCAGTTCTGCAGGCAGGGATGTGCAGGAAGTGGATCACAGCTCTGCCCCAGGCCCCAACCCCACTCTGTCTCTGCCCCATGATCCTGGCCCTGGGCCCAGCCCCACCTGGTTGAGTGCGCCCTGCCCACCAGGGTCTGGGGCCGCTCTCCACAGAGACCCCACCCACTCACCCTCCCGCTCCACCCAGTGCCCCTGGCAGCGGGTGCAAGGCAGATGGGCACAGGCAGCTGGGGAGAGTTAGCCATTGCTGCAGGGGCTGCTGGGAAAGTGAGTCCAGTGCCAGCCCCACCTTGCCACATGTGCAGGGGCAGCAGAAATGGCTGCTCACACCACAGCTCAGGCTGCCCCCCACACCTGGGACAGGTGGGGCTGAAAGACTAACCACAGGCCAGATAGACTCCCTTAGCAAGCCAGGTCCAGCCTGCGGGTTGTATTTGCCCACCCCTGTTCTATTTTATCAGGCATCTAAGTGAACTTATACACCTAAGCGCAATTCTATTCCACTCTCTTCAAGTCCCTAAAAATCCACAAATGCATCCTTTTATAAAACATCATCATGATATCCTTAAGACTAAGTCATGAAAATACACTGAGGTGGAAGAGGACCCACTCAACATTTTGCATGAACTGCTTTCCAGGGACTTGAGCAGGGTGGAATCATACTTAGGCATCTATGTCCACTTACACACCTAATAGGTAGAACAGAATTGGCTCTAGGTGCTTAAATAATGGTGCCTGGGTCTATTTTTGTCATCTGCAAATACTGAAGTGCTGCGATACCCTTGGCCAGAGTATCTATCTATTTAAAAATAATGAGAGCTAGTAACGTAGGACATATTCACAGTATGCACTCAGGTGATGTTTTTCAGTTGAAATGATACTGAAATTATATCTATTAACACAGATTCCCTGCATGTCAGCAGAGTCCAAGTGAAGGCAATTTGTGGGAGCTGGGACGTGGTTATGTGGGTCAGTTTCTAGGATTATGGCCTAAATTCAGATTAACTCTCCCCTTGGTACACAGTAGGAACATCTACATGTAACAATACATTTTATGTTATTTTCAAGAAAAACTGAATCCTAGAACAAATTAATAGATATGAAAATAAATTTATGTTACAAGCAGAAGGAACTTGCCGAAAATCTGTTAAAGAGTACTTGAGACTGAGCTGCTTAGATGAAAGCCCCTCTGCCGTGTAAATGCAAAATACGATCTGTAATTGAAATAAAAGCAAACAAGTGAAACACTGTACAGGAGGACTTCTCACAGATGTATATTAATCTCTTTTTGATCATGAATTTTTACTTCAGTTGGCTACATGTCTTGCAACAAGATCTGATTGTATTGTATTAGTGTTAGAAATACTATATCCACAGCTCTTCCTCCCTACCTGTAGAGCCAGCTCTTAGTCTCCATCTACTGCTGAACCTGTTTCACTGTTACTCACACCATTTTTAAAGTGCATGCTAAAATTGTAGATTACTTCTGTTCACTGCACACTTCATTGTTTTAGCATGGCTGATGTTTTATTTATAAGGAAAATAAATTGTCAGAGTTAAAAAACACAGTGCATTTTGTTCTAGGCAACACATTGCTTTTATCACACAAATAATTTATTGGTTCTGCTCCCAGACGAGTTCTGTGCTGACCTTTCCAGGTATGCTGAATATTACTGCATAATTCTTCTTGTTTGGAAAATGTATTAGTTTAGCCATTAATACATGCTGTCATAACCTTTGTGTTCAAAAGTAAGTCTGCTGCATTAAATCTTAGACGCATTATTATGTGGAGATGGACCAAAACCAGAACCTCATATCCTAACTCCTTTGAGTCTTAGGGGAGGAAGACAGATCTGTATCCCTGCGTTTGAAGCCATCCTCTGCCTTTTGTCTGGCATTGGAGCCAAACGCAGAAGAAGCCTACTTCCTAGTCCTAAATCAGTTCCAGTCCCATTCCAATACAATGGCAGCCCACAGGAGTTGTTAGTCCAATATGGCAGAAATCTCTTGGGAACAGATCACATCTTTTTAATGCCACTGAATTTAAAACCATGAAATCTATCCCTGAATCACCTTCAAACCCTAATTTGTAACTTTATCCTAAATGCAACCAGACCTGAACGTTGCCTTAGTCCATCTCCAGGTGTACATTTACCTGTCAACTTCTGTGCGAGAAGGTTCTGAAGGATTTTGTTTAGGTAACCGTAAGGCAACAATGCTACCTTTACAACTTAAAACTGAAAGTGTTTGAAACAAAATTAATTCCATTTATTACACATTTGAAGTTCATCCTGTGAAATTCACTTGCTGTGTTTACAGTTAACCAAACATATCATATTAAGATTTTAGTATTACTATAATTTGAAATGGCCTTTTAGAAAAAAAATCTGTGTTATTTTTTTAAAGTTTTCAATTAACAATGCACACATTAGTTGCAGATAAAATGAAGATAATGAGGGAGATGTCTGAAAATAAGAATTTAACTTGATGTCTGTTGTTTTAACATGATTAAATCCATATTTAATTATATTGTCCATCAAATTGCACGACAAATGTTATAGTTGCATTTTTTAATGTTTTCCCTAACTGATTTTGAAATGACAGTATATGTTGGTTTCAAATGCTTCAATATTCTAACTACTTATTAATTAAGTGAGAATGGTATGAAGGTAGGGCAAAGACAAAAGATCCTTTTGTGGTCAAAATTTCATATCTGGAGGTAATTAATCCAAAAATAAAGGAAAAGGGTATGTCTGAGAGCATTGTTACTGGATATTAATAAGTTAAAAGCTATGTAATTACATGCAAGACTATATACTCTCTGTCTTTATGTTCAGTATTATTAAGTAATAATTAGTATGTATTCTAATCATGTTATTAATTATTCATTAATAGAAGCAGAGAGAGGTGCAAATTTTCCAAGACTGGAATAATGAGGGAGTGCTTATATTGTGTCAGTTTGGTGTGTGCAAGCAACAACACACAAGCATTTTACATGCTAAATTTGTACAGGAGACTGATTCTAACCTCTATGTGTGTACATGACAAAATGTACGTGAACAACTCATTTGGACAAACACCAGAACTTGTGTTGAATGCTTTAAAGATCTACATGCACAAGAGAGAGCCATTTATAAAACAGACCCCATTTTGTGCAAATGACATTATTGTAGGATAATCCAAACCTTACTTCCCTGTCTTGGATAGTATTTAAATTGAATAGTTTCTGGTATTTACTACAGGAGATGGAAATGAAACTTCATATACTTTTAAATCTATTAATGTCCATTTATGAGGTCCTGTGGCATGCCTATACTCTAGGACTGTCTGGGAAAGAGCATTTGCATTTTGCAAAAACATATTGAGTTTGTGAAATTTGTTTTCATTGCAATGCAGATCAAAAGTGCAGACCTTCCAACATTTTTGTGTGAAAAAATATGAGTGAGAGAGTGCTGGTCTCTCTCTCTGGTCCATTTATTTTGTATTCATTACTGAACCAGAATATTTGATTATTTATGCAAAGTGAAACATCATCAATAGGAAAAACACAGAGAGACTGAGTATAGGCCAGTGATTAGGGCATCCACTGGGAATGTGGAAGATATAATTTCTATTCCTTGTTCAAAAGTAGATCTTACAACAAAGCCCAGATTGTTGGCCCTGTTAAATGATGTGCTGTAAAAATATAGGCACATATAGACCTTCTCTCAAGGGACTGAAGCACCCCATGGTAGGAAGGAGAAAAGAAAGTTTTTAGTAAGAAAGCTCACAGTCAATTTTGTGCAGCTCTTTGCCCTACTTACAGACTTTGATCAACAAATAACATATACCACTGTTTTAATAAGTTGTTGAAGTAATTACAAGCCACAGGGTGTTTTCACACGTGTTTTATTGTCAACAAGACTATCAGTTTGGGGCAAAAACATATGTAGAATCATATTATAACACTTGCATAATAATATTACTCTCCTTCACTGGTCCTCAAGTCTGGAAGTTTGCTAAAATATATTGAAAAAAAGTCATAATCCTCAGGTTAGCCTTTAGAAATCTTAGATTACATAATGGATGGCAGACTTGCTATGGTCAAGATTTATAGAACGGAGGTCACGGCTACATGAGACACTGACTGCACAGTAGCTTGTTACTACTGCACAGTAGTGTTGCAGCACAGTTTGTGCCCTGAGACGCTACTGCACAGTACTTGAGTTACTGCTCAGTAGTAACAAGCTGCTGAGCAGTAAGTGTCTCATATAGACACGGCCAGAGACTCCAAGTTCTC
Organism: Gavialis gangeticus; assembly: GCF_001723915.1. Classification (NCBI taxonomy): domain Eukaryota; kingdom Metazoa; phylum Chordata; order Crocodylia; family Gavialidae; genus Gavialis; species Gavialis gangeticus. The sequence goes on along the minus strand of NW_017729006.1, from coordinate 52,797,653 downwards.
TCTGGGAAAAGCAAGTGATGGATAGATACTGCTTGAACAAACAGTGATGATAACCTCTGGAGTACTGATGACTGGCTTTGTCCCTAGAACAATTCAAATACTTGAATGAGATATACATGTTTTACTATTGTATCTCTCTTGTTTTTCAATATATAGCTGTTGTTTTACATGTTGTGACATATTAAAAACCCATTGTTTTCCTTCCCAACATTCGCAACAGAAAGCAAAGAAGAAATGGTGTTCCCTGGTCTTGATAGTGCATTATTATAGAATCTACAGTCAGATAAAAAAATAACATCTCATGCAGTTAATATTCATAACCCTACAGAACTGCTCCCTTTGTGTAGATAACTTGGTCAACTGTCCAGTGTTCAATCTTCAGATCTGCTGGATTCTATCATCTTATTCTTAACTATCACATAACTAATTATTATTCATTTTGCTTTTAAAATTTACTCTTTCAGCCCCTTCCACCTTCCACCAGTTCCTTTTTCTGGTCCTGAGATACTCAGATCCCAAATAAGTTATATGAAAGGAAGGGGAGTGTGTGTTTGTGTGTGGGTGTGTGTGCACGAGCGCGCACGCCCATTTGATATATCCATATAATTAGAGAAAGCAAGAGAGAGACAAAGACTTTGCCCAGTAATGCGGCCTCCTTTTCTATACTGAAATGACCTTTTTTATATCCACATCACATTGTCATGTTATAACTAACTCTTCCTAAATTTCTTTGAGCGTTATTTCTATGTCACTTATTTTTTTTCCAATGGCATCTCTGTGACATGATTTTATTTCTTCCCCAGTGCCTGGAAGTCTTGCAGATTATATTTTATTAATTTTTCTGTAGAAGTTATTGAAATTAATTAAGCATTGTGCCTTTTATAGACATTCTTAAGACTATAGACAAGGTATTTATATCCAATTAATTCCATTTTTTCTCTTTTTTTAGAAAATTACATTTTATAGGTTTTTATAGTTTTTTCAAGTCATATTTCTTCTCTGCTTTCTATTTTTTGTATTGATTCTCCGTCATTGGTGATATTTACAATTCCTTCCATTATAGGATGTGGTCCACCTTACACTGAGCTCAAAAGTATCAAAAACTTCATTGAATTCAATGAGATACAGACAGGACCTTTACATTTCAACAACATCCAGTGTCCATAAGGCTTTCAGGAATCTAAGTCACCAAACACCCTCAAACACTTCCTGTTGAATCTGGTTCATTAGGCCCTCTAAGTAAAAGATCCAAATCCAGAACCAGGAGGAGTACAAGCAAGAGTGACTTTTTGACTGACATGGGCTCTCTCCTTGAGAACTGGGAGCCCCAGGTTGTAGCCTCTGCCTCCAGTGCTGTTTATGCATCTAGCTAATAACTAATGTAAAATGCATGCTGCACTGGGAACAGGGAACATAACCCAAGACTCCCAGCTTCCCACTTCACTAAGCTGCAGAGTCTTACTTGTGGTCCTTCTGGTCCCATAAATCTTTCACTCCTGGTTGCTGAATGGGAGGAGAGTCTACCCCCTGCTACTTAGCTTGGTTGTGCTTCTCTGCAGTCAGGGTCTAAAAGACAGCTCTCAAATGCCCTTAGCAAGTGCTCTAACCACTAACTTATGGGGTTGAAAAATGGGTGGAACTTCGTCCTCTAACTGGTCTAAAGGGCTGTGTGAAGCTTCAGTCCGTGATTTGATTCAGTGGAGATTCAGCCCAATTCAGTGGCTGAATCCAAACTAAATCAGAGGACCTTTAATCTCTCTGAATCAATCTGGGACCCTCTACATACCACTAGGTAGAAGGGGCTCTGACTGCTGTGGTGCTGGGGTGGATGGAGTGTCCCACAGAAGCATGGGGGACTCCCCAGCGCACTCAGCAGCAGATCCAGAAGTGCACCAGAAGCACTTCCAGTCCACTTCCTGGTCCACTGGGGAGTGCACAACCCTCCCACCCCCCTGCACCCCCTTCAGCTGAGCAACTGGTGCCTCCTGGGTCTGGGGGCACACCTGGGATCCCTCTGTGGCCAATTGTTGGGTTGGGAGGGTGCAGGGTGGGGTGGGCCCAGTGTGCTTCCCAACAGACCCAGAAGTGGACTGGAAGTACTTCTAGTCCACTCTGAGTTTCCTGCTGAGCATGCTGGAGAGCCCCTTGCACTGCTGTGGGACGCTCTATGCACCCCAGGACCACAGTGATTGTGATCTGTGCCTGCTATTTCAAGGTATGTAGAAAAATTTTTAAAGCTGTGCCTGTGTCCGAATTGCTGATTTGCTGAATCAGCATTGAATTTTCAGATTTGTATTCAGCTGAATCGAATCAGGGACAGTGATCCAAATCAATGGATCAAATGACTGTCCCTAATTTGGGCAGAATCCAAATCTGAATCAAATAGGGCCCATTTCACACAGCCCTACTGGTCTTTACTTCATACTAAGCTCAATGCTGCTGCTTGCTAGGGGTAATGGTTCAGCTGGACATTTGATGGAGCTAGATCCAGACGTGACAGACAGCTCATGAAAGCATCTCCCCCCTGCCTAAGCCATATCTGAAAGACTTGAGTCTGCCATGAAATTTAGGCACCTCTGTAGGGTGCAATAGGAACAGCTTTATGAGGCGAGATGCACCTTTTTTGGGTATCCAGCTGCTAAGCCTTAGAGATTGAGGTGGTGGAATAGGACCTTGGCCTTAGCCTCTGAAAGAGAAGACTTGTAAAGGTTGGGGAAGTTTGGGCTCATTTTAAGGCTCATAAATGACAAATTACTTAAGGTTGGTGCATCCACATGTAATACAAGTCTGGATCAATATGTGGAGTGAAGCCAGTTTGCTTTTGGCCACAGAATGACATTGTTGTTCCAGGACAATTTATAGCCCTGGTCTTGTAAATTATTTGTCATGTGGGACTCCATTGCCTTGCACAGCTCTATGGACTTGGGGGGAGGAGGTAAGTGGGAGGAGGGAGAGAGTGTTTAGGGCTATGAAGTATCACTACCAATAAGCAAGGTCTTGATCACTAGTTAAAGGAAGAGGTAATAGTGACAGCAGTGTTCTTAAAATTATGAATCCAGGGATGTTCTGCTATTATATTAAAGGTTGACTATCCAGATCTCCACATACTGCCTGCTGTTGATCAAGGGCCCGTGCACTCTAGCAAGCCCATTCCAACACCAAAGTAATGTTAATTTAATATTTCTACATGGAACTCAAGGGCATCATGGAGGTAGAATGTGACCTTTTTGACTGAACACTGACCTATGTATATTGTAATTAATTTATTTCTGCTTGTGTGTAGGAGCTGTAGGTACAACCCACAGCTCCACTGTGCTAGGTGGTGTACAAACATAGAACAAGATGATTACCCCTACCTGCCAAAAATTTAAAATCTAAGTGTAAAGGAAGAAGTAGCAGGGATATAGGAAGACACAGGAGTACAGGGATCTATAAGTTAATACTGGTCAGCAGGATAGGCTGTGGTCTTAGCACACCAGCTACCTAAGCAGTCAAGTATTGTTTGTATCTATTAGCCAAAGGCCCCTTGACACCTCTAATAACTGGGCATTTGGTGTACTGTGGCTGCATTCACCCAGAAGGGGATATAGAAGAGATTCCTCCCTGCATAATGTGCACAACCTGCTTGCATTCCTTCAGGGTCAACAACATTATGGACACTGAAAATTATTGAACTTTGTGGTGAGATGCATCAGTTATTTCTATTATAACATCTGGAAAGGGCAGATCTGCCAGGCCAGTAAGTGAGTGTAAATTACTGCTGACATTGGAAGGAATAGTTTACACTCCTGAGTCACCTAGTCCATATGGTCAATTGAGAGTTTTCCAGCTACACGAGTTTTTACACATCCTTTGGCTAAACTGAAAATCCAAATGTAGCATACTGCACCAAGGGACAACACATGGATAGATTTGTGAGAATCCCTGAAGGAAGAGAAATCCCCAAATCAATTAATGGATTGTGCTGATGTCTACAAATGTACAGTCATTATATTATTTTACAGACATGATATTCTCCCTTTAAATTAGCTGCTGAAGAACTTCAAGTCTGAGAATTACAGGAAAAAATATCACTTAAGTGTAATATCCTTTCATGGTGCACCTCTCAACCATGTGGAAAGCACAGCATGTGGTAGGATTTGGGAAGAAGCTATATATCATATACCATACCTCACCAGGAGAATTTTCATGAGGTGCTTATCAGTGTTCTAGGTTGTGGGAGTCAAGTGGTTAAGCCATGTTACAGCTGCAAAGGCACATGTGTGAGCATTACCTCAAACTTGTTGTGAAGGCTGTCCCTAATTGGTGCAGCTGTAAATGGATAGATTGTCAGGTGTGGGATACAAAGGCAGCTGGACAGGAAGCTGGCCATAGCACTACTTTGTGGGCCGTGGCCCAGGGGACCTGGTGTTCTTTTACTCCACATTGATGTCATGCATAATAGTCAGGAATCCTATTTTATTACTAAGCAAAATCCAGAAACTGGGCATAGACCTGGTCTTAGAGTAGCTATAGCTCCTTTTTTCAAAAAAAAACAAAAACACCATCAGCATAAGAAGAGGTGGAAGAGCTGGTGCTGCCTACTTTATATGGTAGCCTACTTGTCAGAGTATAACCCCAGAAGTGGGGGACTCAGGCTCTATAAATTTCTCAGTTTGAGGGGGCTCAAACCCACCTCCCTTACTGCTTATACAACAAGCTATAGGCTAGGCTCAGAGAGAAGCAGGAGGAGGAAGGGTCGTACCCAGAGAGTGGTAGTGGATGGGTCGGTATTGACCTAGAAGGACATGGGCAGTGCAGTCCCACAGGGCTCGGTCCTCGGACTGATACTCTTCAATGTCTTCATCAGTGACTTGGACAAGGAAGTGAAGTGTACTCAGTCCAAGTTTGCGGATGTTACAAAACTGTGGGGAGAAGTGGACACACCAGAGGGCAGGGAACAACTACAGGCAGACCTGGACAGGTTGGACAAATGGGCAGAAAACAATAGAATGCAATTTAACAAGGAGAAATGCAAAGTGCTGCACCTAGGGAGGAAAAATGTTCAGCACACCTACTGCCTAAGAAATGACCTGCTCAGTAGCATGGAAGCTGAAAGGGATCTCAGAGTCCTAGTGCACTCCAAGATGAACATGAGTCGTCAGTGTGATGAAGTCATCAGCAAAGCTAACAGCACTTTATCCTGCATCAGCATATGCATGACAAACAGAACCAAGGAGATGATATTTCCCCTCTATCAGGCACTGGTCAGACCACTGTTGGAATACTGCGTCCAT
>NW_017729006.1:52772711-52787377 GCF_001723915.1 Gavialis gangeticus | reverse complement strand
AGTGTACTCAGTCCAAGTTTGCGGATGTTACAAAACTGTGGGGAGAAGTGGACACACCAGAGGGCAGGGAACAACTACAGGCAGACCTGGACAGGTTGGACAAATGGGCAGAAAACAATAGAATGCAATTTAACAAGGAGAAATGCAAAGTGCTGCACCTAGGGAGGAAAAATGTTCAGCACACCTACTGCCTAAGAAATGACCTGCTCAGTAGCATGGAAGCTGAAAGGGATCTCAGAGTCCTAGTGCACTCCAAGATGAACATGAGTCGTCAGTGTGATGAAGTCATCAGCAAAGCTAACAGCACTTTATCCTGCATCAGCATATGCATGACAAACAGAACCAAGGAGATGATATTTCCCCTCTATCAGGCACTGGTCAGACCACTGTTGGAATACTGGGTCCATTTTTGGGTGCCACACTTTAAGAGGGATGTGGATAACCTGGAGAGGGTCCAGAGAAGGGCCACCCATATGGTTAAGGGCTTGCAGGCCAAGCCCTATGAGGGGAGACTAGGGCACCTGGACCTCTTCAGCCTCCACAACAGAAGGTTGAGAGGCAACCTTGTGACTGCCTATAAATTCATCATGGGGGTGCAGAAAGGAATTGGTGAGTCTCTACTCACCAAGGCTCCCCGGGAGGTTACAAGAAATAATGGCCATAAGCTAGCAGAGAGCAGATTTAGACTGGACATTAGGAAGAACTTCACAGTTAGAGTGGCCAAAATCTGGAATGGGCTCCCAAGGGAGGTGGTGCTCTCCCCTACCCTGGGGGTCTTCAAGAGGAGGCTGGATAGGCATCTGGCTGGAGTCATCTGAACCCAGCACTCTTTCCTGGCTATGCAGGAGGTTGGATTCAATGATCTATTGAGGACCCTTCTGACCCTAACATCTATGAATCTATGAAGGGGGCAATCCTATCCTGCCTAAAAGATCTGTACAGAAAGGAATGCAGAATTCATGGGGCCAGAAGGAGAGTGACTCTGCTGCCTCAAGGTCAAGGAATTCACCTAGGAAGGGGGAGTTAAGTGTTCTGGGCCCTATTTCTGGGGCTCTTTGTGCATTTACCATTAAATAGTCATTAGATAAAAAAAGAGAAATAATTCTGGAAGGATCAACCCAAGACTGCTTCCTCCAACCAGTGCATCCTAACCACTGTGCTACAGAGGTGGGCTCTGTCTGGTCTCTTCTTCACTGTCCTGTGGTTCCCCTGATCACCAGGAACTGTCCAGGACCATCTCTCTTACCATTATACTGATCAGCCTCTTCTATCTGGCTTCTTATATCAGAGGGCAGCAGCTTATGGCTCATTGACCAGAGCTGTCCCATGGATTGCTTCAGCAATCAAATTGACCAAGTTGAGGTTAGAGATCAGAGGGCACTCAATGGGCAGGAGCTAGAACCCAACTGCCACCACTGCTTTTCCCAGAGGCTACAAAGGGAAAGTACCTGCTGTGCTGTTGCCACTTTTCCCCACAGCAGCATGGGAAGAGTGTCTGCAGTCATCCATTTTTCCCTACAGTGATGGTAGGGTTCAGCAGCAGTCACTTTCTCCTGCTTTTGTGGGGATGACTGCTGATTACGGACACTCTCCCTGTGCTCTTGTGGGGAAAAGTAGCAGTGGTGGGTACTTTCCTTGTATAGCTGCTGGGAAAAGTGGCAGCGGTAGTTGGGTCCTAGCACCCATGTTCCATGTGCAGGTCTGAATGGGGTCAGTCATTGAATCAGAGAAAATCAGGGTTGGAAGGGACCTCAAGAGGTCATCTAGTCCAACCCCCTGCTCAAAGGAGGACCATCCCCAACTAAATCATTCCAGCCAAGGCTTTGTTTACCCAGGTCTTAAAAACCTCCAAGGATGGAGATTCTACCACCTCCCTGTGTAACAAGTTCCAGTGCTTTACTACCCTCCTAGTGAGAAAGTTCTTCCTAATATTTAACCTAAATGTCCCGTGCTGCAACTTGAGACCATTGCTCCTTGTTCAGTCATTGGCCACCACTGAGAACAGTTTAGATCCTCTTTGGAACCCCGCTTCAGGTAGTTGAAGGCTTCTATTAAATCCCCTCTCAGTCTTCTCTTCTCTAAATGAGCCCAGTTCCCTCAGCCTCTCCTCATAAGTCATGTGACCCAGGCTCCTAACCATTTTTGTTGCCCTGTGCTAGACTCTCTCCAGTTTGTGTACATCTTTTCTGTAGAGGGAGGCCCAAAACTGAACACAGTACTCCAAATGTAACCTCACCAGTGCTGAATAGAGGGGAAGAATTGCTTCCCTTGATGTGCTGGCAATGCTCCTACTAATGCAGCCCAGTATATTGTTTGCCTTCTTGGCAACAAGAGCACACTGCTGGCTCATATTCAGCTTATTGTCCATTGTAACCCCTAGGTCATTTTCTGCAGAGCTGCTGCCCAGCCAGTCAGCCCCCATCCTGTACTGGTGCATGGGCTGGTTCTGTCCCAAATGCAGGACTTTGCACTTGTCCTTATCGAACCTCATGAGATTTCTTTTGGTCCAATCCTCCAATTTGTCTAAGTCTTTCTGAATCCTAACCCTACCCTCCAGCATATCTACTACTCTCCCCAGCTTGGTATTATCTGCAAACTTGCTGAGGGTGCACTGTATGCCATCTTCCAGGTCACTGGTGAAGTTATTGAACAAAACTGGCCCCAGGACCGACCTCTAGGGCACTCCATTTTATACTAGCTGCCAAGTAGACATTGAACCATTGACTACTACCCTCTGAGCCTAATGATCCAGACAGTTTTCTATCCATCTTACAGTCCATTCATCCAACCCTTACGTCTTTAGCTTGCCTGCGAGCATGTTATGGGAGACAGTATCAAAAGCCTTAATAAAGTCAAGGTACACCACATACACTCATCTCCCCACATCCTCAGAGCCAGTTACCTCATCATAGAAAGCAGTCAGGTTGTTCTGGCATGACTTGCCCTTGGTGAATCTATGCTGACTGTTCCTAAACACCTTCTCCTTCTAGTGCTTAGAAATTGATTCCTTGAGGATCTGCTCCATGATTTTTTCAGTGACTGAGGCAAGGCTGACCAGTCTGTAGTTCTCTGGATCCTCCTTTTTACCTTTCTTAAATATGGGAACTATATTTGCTCTTTCCTAATCATCCAGGACCTCTCCCAATCACCATGAGTTTTCAAAGATGATTGTCAGTGGCTCTGCAATCACATCAGCCAACTCTCTCAGCACCCTTGGGTGCATCCCATCTGGCCCCATGGATTTGTACATGTCCAGATATTCTAAATAGTCCCTAACCTGTTCTTTCACTACAGTTGGCTGCTCACCTTCTCCACAAACTGTGTTGCCAGGTGCAGTAGTCTGGGAGCTGATCTTGTCTTTGAAGACTGAAATAAAAAAGGCACTGGGTACCTCAGCCTTTTCTGCATCCTCTGTCACTAGGCTGCCTCTCCCATTCAGTAAGGGACCCACACTTTCCCTGATCTTCCTGTTGTTACTGACATACTTGTAGAAACCCATCTTGTTACCCTTCATGTCCCTAGCTAGCTGCAACTCCAATTGCACTTTGGCCTTCCTGACTTCATCCCTGCATGCCTGAGTAATACTTTTATACTCATCCCTAGTTGTTTGTCCAAATTTCCACTTTTTATAAGCTTCTTTTTTTGTGATTTAGCTCACTGAAGAGTTTCCTGCTTAGCCAAGCTTGCAATCTGCCATACTTGCCATACTTCCTGCACATCAGTATGGTTTGTTCCTGCACTTTCAGTAAGGTTTCTTTAAAGTACAGCCAGCTTTTCTGGATTCGTCTCCCTCTCAAGCTGGTTTCCCAAGGCATCCTGCCCATGAGCACCCTGAGTGAGTCAAAGTCTGCTTTTCTAAAATCCAAGGCCTTTACTCTGCTGCTCTCCATCCTTCCTTTCCTCAGGATCCTGAACTCAGTCATCTTGTGGTTGCTGTCACTGACCATTTAAGTTGCCATCTATTCCCCACCAATTCTTCCCTGTTTGTGAGTAGCAGGCCAACAAGGTCATGGCCCCTAGTTGGCCGCTTTAGCACTTGCACCAGGAAGTTGTCCCTATCACTCTCCAGCAACCTCCTGGATTACCTGTGCCCTGCTGTATTGCCCTTCTAGTGGACATCTGAGTGATTGAAGTCCCCCATGAGAACCAGGGTGTGTGATCAGGAAACTTCTGCTAACTGTTGGAAGAAAACCTCATCCACATTTTCTCCTGGTCTGATGGGGGACCACAGTAGACCCTGATAATGGCATCACCCTTGTTGCTCTCCCCTTTGACCCTAACCCAAAAACTTTCAACAGGCCTATCTCCAGTTTCTTACTGGAGCTCTGAGCAATCATATGGCTCTTTAACATTAAGTGCAACTCCTCCTTTTCTCCCCTGCCTGCCTTTCCTGAACTGTTTATACCCATCCTTGACAGTGCTCCAGTCATGCAAGCTCCCACCAAGTCTCTGTTATTCCAATCACATCATAGTTCTGTGACTGTGTGAGGACTTCCAGTTCCTTCTGCTTGTTTCCCCAGCTCCGTGCATTGGTATACAGACACCAGAGGTAACTAGTTGATTGCCTTGATTTCTCAGGAAGAATGAGAATGCCTTCCTTGTTGCCCACACCTGCTTGCACTTGTTTCAGGTTGCCTACTTCCCCACTTACCTCAGGGCTTTGGTCTCCAGCCCCTGGTGAACCTAGTTTAAAGCCCTTCTCCTTAGGTTAGTGAGCCTGTCTGTGAAGATGCTCTTCCCTCTCTTCATCAGGTGGACCCCATCTCTTCCTAGCAATTCTTCTTCCTGGAACTTCATCCTTTGGTCAAAGAAGCCAAAGCCCTGCTGACAGGGGCAGTGCTGAAGGGAGGGTCTGAGGGGAGGGGGCTATAGCCACCCCAACATTTGCCTTAGCTCCCCCTGTAGCCACCCCTCCCAGTACCATCCCTGTTCAAGGCCCCACCTCCCTCCTGGACCACCACCACCCACCCCATGCACCTGAGCCCGCCCTGCTCCCACCTGCAGCCCACAGAGGTGCAGCTCTCCCAGCCTGGCTGAATAAGTATGTTTGGCCAGAAGATGTATAGGATGTATAGCATAGCCCCCCACTTCCCCACAATTTTCTACCTAGCCTACCTCACCTCCACTCTCCTACTGGGAAGAGGCTGGTGCTGCCGCTGCCTGCTGGTGATGCCACCTGTGCAACCATGTATTGATCTGCAGGATACACCTGCTCCTGTGCAGGACCTTTTCCTTGACTGGAAGGATTAAGAACACCACCTGAGCTCCTGTCCCCTTCACCCTTGCACCCAAAGCCCTGTAGTCACTTTTGATCTGCTCAGGGTCTCCCCCAGAAGTATCATTGGTGCCCACATGGATGGGCAGTATGGAGGAGTAGTCAGAAGGTTGGATGAGTCTCAGCAATCCATCCATGATTTCTTGGATCTAGGCTCCTGGCAAGCAGTAGACCTCCTGAGACAACAGGTCAGGCCAGCAGATGGATGATTCTGTTCCCCACCGAAGGGAGTCTCCAACCACCACCACCCATCATTTCCTCCTGCTGGCAGTGATCTCAGTCCTTCCCACCTTGCGGAGGCCTGTCCTGTCCCCCTGCACCAATGGAACATGTTCCCCCCCCTCTGTTGCTAGGGCTCCATGTCTGTTCTCTAGATGAACTGCTGCAAGCAGAGATGAAGATTTCTGGGTGCTGCCAGAGGTCACAAGTTTCCAGCTTCCTCAGAGTCCATGTCCTCTCCGCTCTCTAGCACTGTCTTTTGCAGCTTTTCCTCCATAGTCCTGAAGGTCTCCTCTAGCACTGAATCAATGAACTCCAAATGGCAGAGGATGTTTCAGAGCCTCACCACCTCCTTCTGTTGCTCTCTTGCCTGCTTCCTGAGAGACACCACAAGGAGGCACTGCTCACATCACAGGTCTTCTCCTACCTGGCCGTCACCAGAAGGAGCCTGCAATCAGCAGTCCGCACAGCACCAAACCCAGACCTGGGTGGAAGCTTTGACGTAAGCCATCCTGCCTAGACAGAAACCTCATAGGGGCAAGGCTGGCAGACTGAAAAGTTTGCTGATGCCTGTCTTGTACAGCCAGAAGTAGGTGGATCTTACTCTCTTAAAGAGCTCACTCCTAAGACTGTATTGGTGCTTACCCAGGCAATCCTTTAATTAGTTTCTCTGACCCTATAACATTTTAACATTTTTGTATTTGTATTTTAAAAAATGTTCATATGTTCTCTTATTTTTTAAAACAGAAAATGCAATAATATTAAATATGTTCTTTCACTAATAGGCATAAACGAAGTGGTGACTCTATAGCTGAGTATAGTTCTGGAAACTCTATCTATAGGTAGTTACATACAAAGAGATTTGTAAAATTAAAGGACTGTTTTCCACTGCACCTATTCCCTGCAGAAATATGCTTAAGTTTGGAATTTACATTTATTTGTTAAGGAGAAAACATAGGCATGTTGCCCTATTATCCAGGGGCAATATAAAGATTTTGCTTTTGTTGCATAGGAATTTCCAGAGGGACATCCATTTTTCTTACAAAGTTCCATAAAAAAAAAAAGCCCACCCTTAGGAACTACTGCAAAGATTGCTCCAGTTGTTTTTCTACATAGTTACTCTCACCGATAAACATCACTTTTTTTACAATCAGGGTTAAGTTACAGCTAATTTACTTTCATCTGTGACCCAGTCTCAGCCAGACACTGGGAATTTTGTAAAATTATGTCCAACTTATTCCTATTTGTCACATGTAAAAGGCAACTCTAGGCATGTTTACATGTTCATTAATGTGCTTTTGCTACTGTGCATTAAGGTTAGTACCTCTAATATGGTGTACTACATAAAGGTTCCTTAGGCTGCCCTGATGTACAAAAGCAAAATCAAACTTCTATTTAGTGATTTTTAATGTGCAGTAGATTTAGCCTACTGAACAATAGCATATTAGCACTGTTTGTGATGTGACACTTTAAAGCACAGTAGAATAGACTACTGCACATTCAAGCACATGTGTAGACAAGCCCCCTGTCTGTTATTTTGGAAATCTTTTGAAGTTTAAAATAGCAGCAGACCAAAAATAAAAAAGTCAGCAAACTATGTTAAGAGCTGTAGGAAAGCTCCCCATACAAAGCACACCAACAGGCAAGATTTTTCCCACAAAATGTCCAGTTCCTTCCCACTTCCTGTCTTCATGCCCCAACCACTTCAGCAGCCTAGGCAAAATGATGGGCCTTGCAGTGAGTATAGTCAAATAATTTCATTCCCCCAAGTATTTGGGAACACCAGAAAAAAGGCTTTTTGGGTCCTTCAGGAAGAATATTCTGAGGATCCAACACTAGCCATTGTGTAGACATCCCAATGTATTTAGAGATGGATTTTTGAAAGCATTGGTTTAATTCGTCTCCTGTTTATTTCAGTAGGAGCAGAGATCAGCTGGAGTGGAGTACTTTAGAAAATCCCACAGTTAGCACTTTATAGGTCAAAACTAACATTTTAATTCCATGTGGAAATCCAAAGTCAACCAGGGCAGCTTGCAGAGCACTGGTGTCATGTGCTCCCAGTAAGATGAACTGCTTACCAAGTAGGCTGCTGCATTTTGTACGAGCTTCAGTTTCCAAATGCTTTTAAGGTGCAGCCTTGTGTAGCATGCATCACAGTAATCCAGCCTTATGGTGACACAGAGAGGGATCATGGTAGCAAGGTCTATATCTGAAAGAAAAAGTCACAATCTCCTGGCTATCCAGAGGTGGAAGCAGCATTTGTGGCCACTGTTGCTACATTAGCCTCTAAAGAACCTTTGTCTGATAAAACTGAACTGAATACAATCAACATGCTGATGACACTGCAGCATAGAACACATTACATTGTTCCTTGGTGGCCTTACATACTAGATGAGTCTGAAGGATATCAAGGCAAGGCTCCAAAGGCTTTCTGTGGCTGCCTCTGAGGACTCCTAAATAGAATTGGATGTTGAATTTGGGCAAATATTATTTTAAATGAAAAATAATGATGCATCAAAACAAAGCATTTTCACATTGACTACTCTGTGTATTGCAAAATGCTTTGCAACACTTTGTTTTCACATTTTCAAAATGAAATTTTTATTTTTTCTCTTTGGAACAACCTTTTATTTACAAATATTGGCTAGCCTTAATTTAAAAAAAAACTCTTAAAGTTTCTAAACAAGACAGCTTGATTGACCTGACCTGTAAACACACACACACACACACATACACACACACGTATATGTATGTACATTAAAATATTATATGTATGTATATGCACGTGTGTATATACTATGTATTACATATTACACTGTTATATGTAATGTATGCATTTATATATTTGTGTGTGAGTGTGTGCGTGCGTGTGTGCATAAATATACACACACACACATGATTTTTGGTTCTTAAAAATTATTGTGAGATGAGGAAATGTTCTCTCTCATGTCTAAACCCAGCTCTACCCACAGGAGGTCTTACAGAGAAGTAAACGTACTGAAAGGTCCTCTATCCATCTAGCACAGGTCCATGATGCAGCACAGCATTACTTTATAGTCACTGGCAACAGAGATGGATTTTATTAAATTGCCATTGACCCTTCATCCCCAACCCCCTATTTCATTCCATCTACTTTAAAACCAGAGTAGAAACAAAACAGAAATCTAGGTGATGTAAATGTTGTCCATTACCTTTTTGTCATTATCCTTAATGTAGGTGGATAATTGCTAAGGATAATAAGTGCCAAAATGGCTAACTTGTAACAACAGAGTAGGGGTAATGTTGTAGCCCTGAAGATACAGGAAAAATGTTAGAGGCAAAGATTATTGTGTCAATATCTTTTATTGGACCAACTGTATAGCTGGGAGGGATATTAGGCAAACTTTCAGGTATGAAGTACCCAATTTCTTAAGCAAGAGCACAGCCAGTATCTGCAACCTTGTCTTCCAGAAAAGTGATGTTAATTATCATCAATAAATAGGCTCAATGTTTCTGTCTTGGCCTTAAGTAATAATGGAGGGGGCATGGTTGTGGGTGGTTGGCTACAGCTATCTAGGCACACCCAGAAACTTAATCAGCAAAGCTGGCTGAAACAGTTTTCAGTGGTGTGTTCCTTACATTTTTCTATAATGCTGTCCCTGTAGAAGCACTGAGGCCAGTTTACTTCATTCTTGCAGTTACTCAGAAGAGTTCTCAGCTATAGTATTACATTTAGTTTTAAATCTTATTCTTTCCCTCTCATTTGGAATATGTGCTATTTACAGTGAAAGGAGAACCTGTGTGCCTGTATTTTATGCAAGCACACAGCCTTTAATATCAGGTATCTGTAAGAAGCAATTGTAGTACACAATTTATAGAAAAATCAAATAAATGGTAGTTAACACTATGCAAATCAAATAAATGACACTTAATGTTGTATGCACTTTTAATGCCAGTTTGGGAATATTCATGCGTCATAAACAGATATTGATTCCTCTTTTTGTGGGTTTGTAAAAATGATTATTAGAACAGTCAAAATTATTTTATAGAAAGTAATGATGGAAAAAAAGCCCCAGGCACCACTTATAATACATTTAAATACCAAAGCAAAATGTTTGCTGTTTTGCACCGACATATCATTGTTAAGTTGTCCTTTAATCACTCTGTTTGATATTTGATATGTGGCAGTAAAATGTTTATATTACGAATTGTACAGTAAACCTTCAGTTTAGGAGCAAATTAATAGTCTGGAACCGTGAGAATCTGACTATATCTGAATATTGATGATCTCACTTTCTGAGTCTCTCTGGGATTGGGGGTGCGAGGTGTTGATCATTGCTTCTCACTGATAAGCAAAATATTTCCAGAGCGTGAAGAATTCTGTGGTGTGTGAGAAGGATAAACCATAATCTGCATCAACACACTAACTTCTCCTCTGCCATTTGCATTGAAAATCAGGTAGAAGTTATGCTAAGCTCTCTATTATAGCCTCATGTATGTGAAAGGTCTTCCCCTTCATTTGAATAAGGCCTCTTATGCATGTGAAAAAAGCACATTTAAAAGGAGCGTTCCTTTAATTAGGATGGCATTTAGAAGCAGAATCCTTAAATGTTCACTTTTTGTGATGCTAAATTGTGGAGTATTTTCAAATGTATTGTAGCAGTCATTTTCATTAAGCGTTTTTATTTTTATTTATTTTTAAAAGGAAATGACATGCTTTACAATGTGGAGTGAAGGAGTAGATTAATATGACTAGCTAGATTAAGGGAAATTTAAATCAGAGTGTTTGATGAAATGTAGGGAAATGTTTAAATATAGGATTAGACTTACAATATAGAAAGCAGTCAAGGAGATCAAAAGAACTCTGTTCAGAAAGTCCTATTAAAAGGAGAGGGGAAAAAATCTATTGAGTGAATTCTTATAGTCAAATGATTAAAGTGTTTTTAATATGTTACATTCAATATGACTTTAAAATAAAAATAAACATTACATACAGGGCATGAATTAGAGATTGTATTCATTTTTATGAAAGCAAAAGTGCCTGGGCCTATCCTACATCTTGCATAAAACATATATGTGAAACTATGGCATTTAATGTAAAAGTAGTACCCTTGAGAATAATGTTAAATCTAGCATGCAGCTTTATGGAGACAGAAGTTAACTGATTGACATCTATATGAATATGGATTTCTTTAAATCCATATTTGATTCTCTACCCCTTAAAAAAATCAAATGAAACCTAATAACTACATCTTAAGCAAACCTTTAGGAGAACATGCTTAATCTTCTACTGCCCAATTCAAAAAATATGCATCCAGCTTCTATACTGTGGAAACTTAATCGAGATCTTGGAAGTGACATGCATAGCTGTCTGTGGCTTCTGCACCTTGGCAAACTGGATAATGGTTATTGTTGCAAAATAGGATCCTTGAAACAGGCTTACTACACATGGTACCATGCAGCTTCTTTACACTGAAATATTTTTTTCTAATGGAACATTCTACCAGCAGCGGATGAGAAATAACTGCAATTGCAATAAAATTGTTTATGATTCATCAAACCAATATGGAACTTTCTCTCTAATTCTCTGTAAACTCTGGCTTCACTATAAGAGGTTCCTCTAGACAGAATAAACCAAGAATTATTGTATATGCACTGCACTGTTTTAAAGTAAGTTATTCCATTCTGTTAAACTGCCTTTCTTTCAGGTAGGGTTTTTTTTTAAGATTTCTGGATTACCCCACCATTAAATATGTATCAGAATAACAGAATTATTCTAAGATAGAACTTTTAGTCTGCTTTATGTTCAAGTACATGTATTTACAGCGGGGAAGAAACTCACCAGACTTTTTATGTAAAATCTAGATTTTTAATGGAGATGCTTTTCATAGTAAAACATAAATATGATCAGTTTCAGCAGTGTTTTGTATCTTCAGCTGAACAATAATTTAAAGCCATATTGTTTTGTTTTCTTTCTTCCCAAATATTGTTCGTGCAGAAATATGGTAAAAGCACCGTACTTGAGCTAGGCTTTTGCTGGCCATATCCTAGAAAAGAGCATCACAAGTAACCTTCCCATTTTGCACACACCAAGCAAGAGTTAGGGATAATTGTTTCTTCTGTGCTCATGGGCAGGGAGGGTGAAATTGGATGTGGAGGCCAAACTTATCCTAACAAATGGAATATACCATATTTTCTCACATATGATATGACATGCATGTTTTCCCCCAAACTCAGCTGCTAGAAATTGGAGTGTGCATTATCTGCAAGAAATAGAGTAAGAACAGGTTTTGCTGCTTGCAAGGCAAAAGTGAAACCAAAATTTGCAGCAATCCATAGTCAAAACAATTAGCAGAACAGTTATCAGGCTAATATCCCTAGCTGTTGCTATCCAGTTACATCTATGAGGCAAGGACTTCTTTTCTTCATTCTTCCTTTCAAAAGCAAGGTGTGTTTTATTCCAGAGGAGCTTATATGTGAGACAATTTGATAGTCTTCACTTAATTCAGGTGCATTGCAGACATCCATTGTACTGTGCACCCTGAGTGTAGATGGACTTTCCAAATATAAATTTTGCACTGAAGTTATATGAACCTTTTTTAAAGAAGCTTATTTAACCTAGGGAAGTATAGGCATTGGATGGTGGCTTGTACATGCTTTGTTATGTACAGGTAAATGAGATGAAGGTGGAATGGGTTTTTCGGATAAGTAATCAAATCTGCCTTTGGATTTGGTGATATGGTCTTGATTTATGGAAATCATCCATGACTTAAGCTGAAATAATCTTTTCCAGAATGCTCCTTTCCACAGTTACCTGTGGTCAAATACAATGGATCTAAACTAAAACAGATCAGGAAAAGGCTTCCTGATATGGACAGGGAAATACAGAGCCTATTTTATAAGAGTAAACAAGATCTTGGCTCCTTTAATCCATCAGGAAGAAGGGTAACATTAGATATTATTGATTGCTGTCTACAAATACATACAGGGTACATCTACACACAGTGTCATCCCTTGGTGGGGACGAATCAGTGCAACTGCCCCAGGCGCTGTGCTTTGGGGAGCCCCATGGATAATGCTGTACAGGCTCCAAGGATGCCACCACTCCTTACACTGCAGCCACTCAACACTGCCCCCCCCACCCGCACAGGCCACTAACAGACTGATCTGCCCCAGGTCCTGCACACCCTTAGGGACGGCTCTGTGTACACATGTGCTTTACTGAGGAGTTGACTAATTAGCTCCACAGTAAACCATCCCAGTCTACACGTGTACCCATATTAGGGCACAGTAAATTAATTAACTCCACTGTAGGATAGTACTATCCAAGGTAAGTACTATCCTACAGTGGAATAATTACATGCATTTAAAAGCATGTGTAGACTGTGACCACAGCTGGTTGGGGCACAAGGGTGCTACAGTATGGGGTGCTAGTCCCACACTGCTGCACTCTCATGCCCCAGCCAGCCCCTCTACCCCCTAACACTACCACCTGGAGCCTGGGACAGACCCCAGGGGCTCCTGGCCAGCCTGGGACTGCTCCACCCTGGCTTGAATTGATGCAGTCCTGGGTGCACATGAACACACTGTGGGAAGCAATTGACTCTGGTGCGAACTGCACCAGAGTTTATTCAGGTGCATTATTAGCACATGTAAGGTATGCATGCCAAAAAAGAGAGAACAGCTATTTAAGATGGCCATGAATAAATTTAGGGTGGAAATTAGAGCTATCAGATTATCATTTTAATAAAATGTGGGAAAAATCCTAATATTAAGATGGAGCTTTATAAATAAATGTTTGGGATTATATGACACACTTGCATGAGATAGCAGTAGAGTAGACCCATTGGTGTAAGCAGGCCCTTTTTGGGTTGCATGCTGTTTTAGAAGTACCAGACTCTGGAAACCCTATGTTTTCCTTTTATAACAAGGACAAATATCAACTGCAGCTACTTTATGGGATTAATTTATACAGTTTTGATTTGCCCTTTTTGACATTGTGGCCAGACATTCAAAAAGCCTGAGGAGGAATCAATCTAACTTTTTCAGGTTTCTGTAAGTAGCCGCAGTTAGACTGGTAGTGAACAGAACACATGTTCTGAAGGGCCACTTAACAAGTTTTGGTGAGCTGTCAAGGGCTGCATGAGTAGCTTCATCCCTTGACAGTTGCCCCGCCTCTATGGTCACCATAGTGGGACCAAAAATCTTGCCCCCTACCCCCTGACCTTTGCCACTGGAGGTCCTTGCCCTCGCCCCCCAGAAATACTCCTTTTGGAAGGGGAAGATTACCTTCTTGAAACCAGAAAAAACCCAAATCATACACCAAAAGTCAAATACCTACTATAATATATTTTAATTTTATTACAAAAAATATTTGTCATGATTTGGGTTTGCATACTATATATAGAGGGGATTGTATAACAGCTCAAAAATAAGATTTTACTATTGTATATTGTATGTGGGAGGTGTGGTTGGGAGTGGGGGGGTGTATAGTGGGGTGTGGGAAAATTCGTGTGTGTGGTGATGTATGGGGGTATGTATACGGTGGGGTGTGGGAGGTGTCTGTACAGTGGGGTGTGGGTGTGTGGGAAGATGTTGTGAGAAGGTGTGGCTGTGTGGGGGGGCATAAAGTATGTTGGGGTTATATATGTGGGGGGTGTTATGGGGATAGGATGTGGGTGTGAGGGAGGGTGGGGGGGTTTGGGGACCCCCACACACTCCCGCATATGGTGCACATCCCCTGCTGCCAGCAGCAGCAGCAGGCAGGGGTGCTTGGGGTGCTCATGCTCCATGCAAGCACTGGTGCCTGGTGGTACGTGGCTTTCACCAGTGCTGTGTGTGGGAGTGAGGAGCAAAGCCTGCCTGGTCCACCTCTATCGTGGGGTCTCCATGAGGTGTGCCTGCAGGTCCTGTACTCATGTAGCACCAGGGGAAGTCCCATACTAGAGCCAGCTGCAATCCCCACCCCCTGCAGCACAGGTCCCCACACTCTGTGGAGAACCAGGGGGCAGGGCTCCCTGCATTCCCAGCAGATTCCCAGGACCTGAACCTATTCAGCCTCTACAAGAGAAGGCTGAGAGGGGATCTGGTGGCCATTTACAAACTCACCAGGGGGGACCAGCAGGAATTGGGGGAGGCTCTGTTCCCCCGGGCACCACCCGGGGTTACTAGGAATAATATCCACAAATTGTTA
>NW_017729006.1:52749664-52767711 GCF_001723915.1 Gavialis gangeticus | reverse complement strand
GAGAAGGCTGAGAGGGGATCTGGTGGCTGTTTACAAACTCACCAGGGAGAACCAGTGAGAATTGGGGGAGGCTCTGTTTCCCCGGGCACCACCTGGGGTTACTAGGAATAATGGCCACAAATTGTTAGAGAGTAGGTTCAGGCTGGACATCAGGAGACATTACTTTACAGTTAGGGCTGCCAAGCTCTGGAATGGGCTCCCAAGTGAGGTGGTGCTCTCTTCTACCTTGGGAGTCTTCAAAAGGAGGCTGGACAGATATTTGGCTGGGGTGATATGACCCCGGCACCCATTCCTGCCCAGGGCAGGGGGTCAGACCTGATGATCTGTTTAGGTCCCTTCCAACCCCAAGTACTATGATACTATGACCTGTGCTTCAGAGGGCAGAGAAAGCAGCCTGCTCCAGCACAGGGCTGGACAGAGGTAGGCTGGGAAGGCTATGCTCCTCGCCCCCATGTGCAGCACTGGCCAGAGCAGCGACCCACTGGGTGCCAGCACCTGCGTGGGGCATGAGTGCCCTGACAAACCCCACCTGCTGCTGCTGCTGGTAGCGGGGGCTGTGCACCATATGGAAGAGTGTGCTGTGCGTCCCCATACCCCCCTACCCTCCCTCACACCCACAAACTTCCTACCTGAGTTCTGCGCTTCTGCTGCCCCTCTGGGTATGAGCTCCTTGTTGCCACCAGCTCCAGTCCCATACTCTGTGCTGCCACCCAGCTGCTGCTCCCCCCTGCCCCCACTGCTTCACTACCTGTTGCAAGTGAGAAGGACGATGGGGAAACTGAGTAGCTCCCCCAGGGTGGGAAGCTGTTGCTGGCTAGGCTGGACCCTTACACCTGTGAGGGTGTGAACGAGGCACAATAGGGTATGTTACAGGGTGTGTGTATACATGGGTGCCTCACTCCCACCCTCATGGGTGGAAGGGCTGGGCCACGTACAACTTGTTGGTGGCTGCCTGTGGGCCAGATGAAAGCACCCGGCAGGCCAGATCCAGACCATGGGCCATATTTTGCCTGTCTCTGGTGTAGATACACCCACTGTGTTCTACAAATTTAATTCGTTTTTGAACTTCAGTTCAGAGTAGGTAGTGCATTGTTAATATACACAACAGCTCACTTTGCAGTAACTTCCCTGTGTAAAATTATCCAGCTTCAAAGTGGAGTAAGCTAACTTACACAAAGGCTCTGAGAGAGCAAGTATTTTTAAAGCAAGTACTAAATGACTGTGCAGTACTAACTGTGCAGTCAGGGGCACGTGTAAATGTGCCCACAGTGTTTTAAAATGGTATATATATATATTAAATACGTTCTTTTATGTGTAAACCATGATTTATTATTCCATTACACTAGCAAAAAACAGAGGTAACTCCTTTGATTTTAAATTATGCTGGCATAAAACTAAGGTCATAATGTGGTGAAACATGAAGAAGACCTTTGTTTCAAAACAAAAATAGCGGGGCTATGGCAGTACATGAAGATAATGAGCCTGCAAAGCTGGACTTATTTAGCTCTGACGGGAGAAGAGTTGGAGAGGATTTAATTGACCTATTAAAGCTATTAAGATGATTCGTAAAAGCTGATCAGTCCCTCATTTTGTGTTGTCCCATAATACAAGACACAGGGTCATTCTAGGAAGTTATTGGCAGGTAAATTGAAAATGAATAAGACAATTCTTAAAATAGCATTTAGTAACTTCCACAGTGATATTTTAAATGGTGCTTTTGAGCTATAATAAAGAGAGGGGGGAAAATCTGTCTTCCCCAGTCCCTGTGCATGAGCCTGGAAGGTGGAGGAGGAAGAGGGGGAGAGAACATGTATATAAGATGGAAATGCTTCAAAAGAAACAGTGGTTTTCAGGAGGGGTGGGGGTTTACGGAGTTCATGTTATCTGTGTTCAGGTACAAATCCTGAATTCTACCTGCCAATGCAGTCAACAAAAACATGTTAATTTGAAACAAAACTACATTTATCCCTTTCTCCCCCCAAGTGTAAATATGTGATAATTTTTTGCTAAAAATAGAGTTCAAAGACAAGCACTATTCCCTTTGGGATCAATGAGAGAGAGTTTCTTTTCATCTCGGTTAACCTTAATTCAAAAGGAAGATGGCAGCCTCTGTGGAATGACTAAAAACAATGCTAATTTTTTTTTTTCAGAGAACTGCTTTAATACAAACCAGAATAATTCTAAAATTTTGAAAAAAAAACTAGTGTTATTAAATTTTATTTTAAAAAGCAGAAGTATAGTTACTTCATACTAAAGGTGGACTCTATACATTACTTATTCATTATTTGTATGACCATAATAGGACCCAACTGTGCTAGCTGCTATATAGGTATTTAAAGCTCCAATCCATGTCCTCCATGTCTCAGGAGTTTCTCCAGGGCATCATCCACCTTATATCACTTCTTATCCCTACCCTGAGACTTTGTACCCTATCACCTGTGACTGGACATGGGAATGGGAGCACTTCAGAGAATACTGCCAAATAGACTCTAGACTTAACTTCTCTTTCTTCACTTTAGGGCCTTGCTTTCATCTGAGACTCGATACTAGTGCATCTTTTAAGTCACACTTCAGTTCCCAAGCTCCAGGAAGTTAGTACTGTGCTCTCTTGTTGCTCTCAAATATTTAGCTCAGATGTCATTTGAATCCCTGAGGGTTCCTTGAAGCAAAAGGATTGGGATTTTTCCACAGTGACTGCCAGAAGCGGAATCCCTTCACACCCCTTCTGGGGCTTCATTGCTAGTTAGCCTGACTAGGTTCCTGCAGATCTCACAGAATTCCCATGATATATTTTCATCTACAGGCAGTCCTCGAACTTACAACACAATTGGTTCCTGAAAACCATGTCTTAAGTCAAAATGCTATAACTTGGAACCAATTTTCCCATAGGAAACAATGTGATAAATGGGGGATTCATTCCTGAACCAAGGCCTGGTACCCTGTTTTCACCAACAATAACCCAGAATTTTGTACCCAATCAATTATAGATGAGTAATATAGCTACATTAATGTATTTATAATGTAAAGAGCAATCATATTGCTATGGAAGGACTTCTTTGTGGTGACTTTACTGGACTTTTTGAAGGGCTCTTGGTTGGACTTTTTGAAGGGTTCTTGGCTGGAGTCTTCTCCAGAGTCTTGGCTGCAGGTTTTTCTGGAGTCTTGTCTGCTTTCTTAAAGAAAGTGTCCAAGGAAGTTTGGGCAGATGTTCTCCAGGGAGATGGGTGATGCAGCAGACTTTTTTGCTGGTGTGGCATGGCGTTGGATCAAGCAAAGTCAAAACTGACATCAGAAAGTTGAAACAGGGTGTCAATGTATAAACATTGTAAGTGTGAAACGTTGTAACTCGAAATGCTGTAAGTCAAGGACTGCCTGTATTTACAACATAGCTATAAATCATAAAGGTGCACACTACTAGCTTTGAACTTACCTATTTGTAACTTCCAAGCCTCCAGCCCAGGGATTCTCAACTAGGTTGTTGTGGAATCCTGGAGTGTTTGGAGATTCTTTCAAGGGTGCTGTTTGGTATCATGCAATACTAGATTTCAAATAGGAATTCATACTGTTAAAAACATTTTGGCCTTCTGTGAGCTTTCTGAATTATTTTCAACAGAAGAATTATCTTGTTATTTTTCTGTAGTTAAAAAGAGTGAAAACTAGGAGCTGGCATTTTCCAGGGGGTACCGCAAGCCTATCAAGGGGTGCCCTGAGCTTAAAACCATTGAGAACCACTGCTGGAAATGGTTCTACCTGGTGTCACAAAAAGTGCAATAGATATGCAAGTTGTCATACAATTGGCACACAGTACTTTGCACCTTTATCTTGACACAAAGGCTACAGGTTGCCTAATGCCACCATTGTCATCTAACTTTGTTCATTGTCCTCACCAACTAGTTTACTGTATAACTCAATTATTTTAAAATGTACAATGCATGCCCCTCTAAATTTTAATGAGAATACATACGAGCTCACATACAGTGATGTGGACATGCAGGAATTGTACATATGGTTCTTACTTAGACTGGCTTAACTGGAATGCACAGTTGGACTTACAGCAATCTCCTACTTTTGGACGTAGTACCACAGTCAGTACTACTGGAACCAGAAACAGGTATATGCCCTTTCCATTAGGCCAGTGTGAAAGAGTTAATATTGACTGATCCAAGGTAAATCTTATCGTGGAAACCCTATCCTTGATTAATGCAAAGATCTTTCGGAAATGTTGGCCACATGCTGCTCAGTCACTGGGTCCTGAGAAGCTGATAGTTTGGTATGCATTGATTCATGGCGCTTGGCCCTATGGAAGACATAAGTGAATCCTGAGAATGACTGTAGTTGTTAATAAGGTACTCATTTAGAAACAAAATTTCAGCCATCCTTGTGTAGGGAGTCTCCAGAAAAGAATGCAGTAGTCCTGCCCATATAGGCATGAGTTTATGGTTTAATGTGTGCGCTCAGAGGAACTGCACCTATTGCAAGGACTCCCACTGAGAGTAATCCTGACAACAGGCCTGGATGCCCTGTGCCTCCTACACAAGCGTAATACTTTTAGCCCCTGCTGGTTATGTGATGTGCTCTCTCCTCCCTGCGTTTCTTTTTTCTGAGATCCATGCATGAGTTTCTTAATATTCAAATAATCTTATGCTAAAATAGGTATTACAGATAATGCACTAAAACAAAAAGCAAAACTTTATGTTAAAAATAGTGAAGATAAAGGAAGCAGTTTCTTGAAGTTTCTTTGATTAAAAATAAAATGTAGGCTTACATTCCTTTGAAGAAGAGAAGGAACTGAGTTTAAAGCAAGTGAAGTGGCCATTTGAGTTCTTAGCTCTGATGTATAAAAATTAAATAATAAAGGACAAGAAATCTAGAGAAGGAAAAGATCTTTTGGATAAAGTAATACAGTTTCAGAAAGTGATAATTTTCAAATGAGAGGGTATAAATTCTTCTTTTAAAAATGTCTGCTCTGCCTTTAAAAACTCAGTCTTTGGAATAGGATTAGGTTTATTCATGGAAAAATGAATCAGACTGAGACTACATAAATTACGTTTTTTTTCCTCCTAGAAATGTACTGAAGACTTTAGGAAAGAAAATGCTGGTTCCTGAATAAAGTAAACAGTTAGTTTTAAATATATATTAAAGGCATGTAAAATATAGAGAAGGTATGCAAAAAGAGAAACATGTGCTTCTGCAAACCAAGCTGGTATTATTCCCTGGAAAATCTGGTTAGTATTTATTTGCAACAGCTTTTTGATGTTTTCTGTGTGTTGTTTTCCACAAGATTAGTCCTTATATTTTATTTATACCAAGATTAAATGGATGGATTCTCAGATTTTCTATATTATTTAAGTAGTTTTTGACTTAATTATATGGGCAAGGTAAAACATATGTTGACTTCTTTGATATTTATTAATAACTAGACCTTGTATAAAATGAAGATAATTAGGAAAAAAGAAAAATGTGATAAGGCAGCAATGCCACTTGTTAAATTTACTCTTTTCTCCTTCTCTGGGTGATATATCATGGAAAGGTTGTCTGCGCTGTCATTCTGGCATCACTAAGAGGATGTACACAACATCCTCTATTCAAATTACGTTTCAAATCAATCACCCTCATCAGGCTACTATCTTCATTTGATGGCTGTAGGACAAATGTTTTGGCTTATAGGTAGGAAATGTTAGCATTTGAAAGAGCCCTGATTGGGAGGGTTCAATGGTTAACTGATAAATTGTGTTCAGTAAAGAAAGGACAGTAAATAAATGCTTGTTGAAATACTGTAGTTTAAAAAAATAAGAAAACAACTGCCCTGAATTTATCTTACCAATGAAGTAAATATGTATATTTGTGAAACTCCAGACGAATATTTATTGGGTTTTCCTAAAGCTATGCTATTCAAAACTGCACAGTATATGTGTGCTGTGTTGGTTATTGCACTGATCTGCTGAATCCTGAATTATTCGGTTTACTTGAAAGATTTTGTATTTTCTCACCAACTTTACAAAGAGGCATGAGGAAAACAGCTAGGTTGGTTTTAAAGGTTGTGTTACGCTCGAGTCAGAGCCTGGGTGTTTTAAGAACACATGAAACAATCCCTGTATACCTCATGCTCTGAAAACCTCAACACTGAGAGTCAAATAGCACCTTCAGTTCTTGGGTTACTATCATTTTCTTGTACAGTAGCTTTGTTAGCATGATAAATGATTTTCAGCTTCTAGAGCATTGTAAATACTGTATGCATATTAGCATACACTTTAGAGTCTTCTAATCTTTCTTTAACATATACAGCATTATCAATTATGTTCAATGTGTTAATATAAGGTAGTATTTCTTTAAAATGACACATGATTTAAACTGCAAATCACCAGCCCCTAGACTACCTTGGTACATATTTATATATTTAAGCTACAGTTTATCACTGTATGAAATACCTTTTTGTTATTCCTCTGTAATTGAAAATAATGACACAAAATCATCTACTGTTATACAGTGGTAGTATGATGTACTATCCTGGTAGCTTAGTATACTATATGAAGCCAGACTGTGGAGCCCTGCCTTTGAAATATGATTTAAAACAGAATTTATAATGTCACAGAATTACATAAAACTGTGTGAAATTGTGAAGATAATCATTTAAATCTCCCTACATGAAAAGATAATTGCTCCAGAAATTAACTGTACCTGGGGTTCATTCATTTGGTCATGGCTAGTTTCTTATATAGTGATGATTTGATATTAGAGCTAATTAAGATCAGGTCAGAGTTGCTGAAGGTCAGACATTAATGCACAGGATCATTGAAATGATAATTATAAACAGATTAGGAAGCTACGGTCTTTTATAAGGGGTTATTAGATAATTACTGTGAGAGTGTACGGCTTACTGTAATAATGGATTATCGACTACTTACAGCGTTTTAAGGGTGAGAGTATATTACTTCCTCAAGGACTAAGAGGAATAATATTGAGGGAACAGTGCTCTGTAAATAAAATAACACCAAGTGCATTTCAATTTTCGTACAAAGACTCTATCAGTACCAACTCCATCATTTTGTCTTGATGATTCTTTAGCTATTTTCTCTGACTAGAAAGGTTTTTTTATTTTTATTGGTTTGTTGAGAACAGTAAAATGAAGCAATTTTTTTTTAGTTTAATTTATATATTTAAAAAAATTATTTTATAAAAAGAAAACAAGAAACAGTGCTAAAGCTGCCAGAAGGTTGGATAACAATAAAGGAGGTAGCTTGTAATGATTTTGAGAACTTGAGCAAAAAGCTAATTTTGATAGGTCCTATCATTATGTGCTGAGAAATAACAACACACGTCATATTCTCTTGTTGCCAGATGCGGTTTTCAAAAAATATTTTTACCCAAATCTTAAATTATCATAGTACATGGGTAAGAAAATATTAAGGAAATACTTATCTAGCCAGGGAACACCTTGTTCTACCGACTGAACCACATCACCCTTGGAGCTTGCAGCATCAGTGTACCATCTATAATTTAGTGGTCCTGAGCATGAAGAGACAAAAAAAGGAGATAGTACTTAAATTCTGCAGAGAACATACAATCAAGTGGTCTTCAAGGTATGGGAAGGGGCAATCTCCATATTGATATGTACCCTTATAATAGTGTCTGCTCCAAAAGATTGACAGAGAAAAAAATGAAGACACAAAATGGTTTTAGCTGACTGCCACTTTTATGAAAGACTTCCATCACAGCCTATTTCTAAGTCCCTCTCCACCTTGGCTTTATTTCCCAGCACACCTTGTCATAGGCCAAGACTACAACATAGCAGATAAGAGGGCCTGTGTGTTCTTTGCCACTGTGATTGGCTGGAATTGAGAAAGAAGCTAGTTAAGAATTAACTTGAATCAACTTAGTCCTCATTTGTTGAGGGTAGGAGGGAATTCTAGCCCATTCTTCTCATGGAAACCTGACCTTTTGCCCTCAATGTAACGTCAGAACCTGATCTTTATTACAAAATCCAGACTTCTTCCCCACCACTACTACTCATCTTTGGTGATCATGTCCCCTATCCAAAAAAATCAAGTTAAGAAGCAAATCTCAAAGAAAGAACTCATAACCCAGGGGGAGTCCTTACATGCTGAGAAGGAAATGTACTCCCATTTTATGAAGAATAGCTTCAGTTTGATCCAGTGACTTTCTCAAGTAGATGGCAATATTTTGAACTGCTGCTCTGAATGGAGGTAGCAGCTGTTGTGTCATACACTCTTGTTCATGGTCAAGAATGAGGGTGTAATGGAATTGTGGGAGTTCCAAAGAACTAATGACCATGGACAATTTAAATTTATTCACTGGGCCTACAAAATACTCACCACATCAACAGTACCTTATGACGGGATAATTACAATCATAGAATCCCAGTAACAAATAAGGATTACAATTTAACAGAGGTATTTATGGGCAATAGAATGGATCAGAGGAGCATTTGCCTAAATGTCTAAAATATATATAACATTTTTGTTCCAGCAAACTATTTCCTTTTAAATGACAATACATGCACTCACTGTCAAATGAATACAAGATTGGCATTATAAAATTTGTGAAAATCTTAATGAATATCTGTGTAGAAATACCACATTTCAGTACTATTTTTTACCTTATAAAATTGTAATCACCTCACAAGAAGTAACTGGGTTTTGTTTGTTTGTATGTTTTTGATTTTTTTTAATAGCACACAGTAATTTTGTGTCGTTCCCCCCCACCCCCCAATAAATTTCACAGGGAAAGAAACTAGTTATGAATTTAGGTCAAATTTGGGGAATATTTTCAAGGAAAAAAGTTGGGGGTGGGGGTTGAGATACTGAAATATTTATTTCGATGGTTTAAAATGAAATAGCCTGTTTCAGAAACACCAAAACATTTTATTTTAACGTGTCCAGGAAACTTTATATATGTCATTTCAGAAAAGGCATTTTTTGTTTTAAAAAGGGTCCTAAATTAAATGTAAAATGTTACATAACACAGTCAAATAACCTGAAAATGAAAGAACATATATTGTTTGGGTTTGCATGAAATATTTTCTATTTGAGCGCAAATGTTCCCTGCTCCCCAGTTTTCCTGATAATGAAGAAAGGGTTCAAATTGAAGCAGTTTCTCTATACTTATAACACTACCAAGTCAAACAAAACACTAAGCAGACCTAAACATTGCATCCTAACAGCTTGAATCAATATCTTTTGATAGTGGTATAATCATTCTGACTTCCTATACCCCAAAGACAGGTACTGGAGAGATGATTAGATTCACTCTATCCCCCCAGCCTAATCCCTTGCCCCTCCAATTCTTAGGTATACCTCTTTGCAGCATTCATAGGTAATTCCCTGGTGTGATCCTGATGCCATCACTCTCATCTGAAAATGTCTGAGGCTCTGTTCTTACCAACCACAGTTGTTAATCACATAACAAAACATTCATTGCCATATCCACATGTAGACCACATTTAGCCAGACCCATTGGGCAGATCTTCAGCCTTCCAGGGAATGGCTTCCAGAAATAGGAAAACCCCTACACAGGTAATCCTACATGG
Source organism: Gavialis gangeticus (assembly GCF_001723915.1). Classification (NCBI taxonomy): domain Eukaryota; kingdom Metazoa; phylum Chordata; order Crocodylia; family Gavialidae; genus Gavialis; species Gavialis gangeticus. Next base: position 52,758,164 of record NW_017729006.1, on the reverse strand, counting down.
TCCCTGGCAGCTGCCAGGACCAAAGGAACATGGCCTGACCCCTCCCCTCCCCTCCCCTCCCCTCAGGCATTTTGAACAGACCTCTGCTTGATAATCTAGCAAGTTAATTTTTAATAAATAACTACTGAAATTAAAAGAGTCTTATAGTGTCTGTATATGGAGAAGCTGTGGGTCTAATCTTAAACAGTGCTGCGCATAACTGAGGATGCAAAAATGACATTTTGTGTTGTCCTTTAGTCTTTGTTGTAAAGGAGCTCAAGATATATTTGATACTGAACAATGAATACTGATATCACACTGCCTTTGACTATTGCTACACAAGGAATATTTTCCAGGTTTTTTTTCACTGTGTATTATGTCTACTACTCATTTGAAAGTTATTTTAAGCTTCAGCTCAATTTGTTCAATGGTTGAAAATGGCAACACACTGATTTTTCCCCCCAGCTACCACAGCTGAAATACTTTGTAATGTACAGACTGTCATTTGCCTCCTGCATATCAATTGATTATAGGTGCTGAAACATGATGGATTGCCATGTGATACCAGTAAAACTCTTTGTGCTAAGTTATTATTTTTGTAATTCAATAGCTAGTGTTAAGTGATTTCAATGAAATATTCTGCCTGGACTTTAAAGAAATGTTTTACAACAAATGAGAAATCTGATCATTATCAGACAGTCTTTTCAGGCATTATTCTAAACATGTTTTTAAGCAAACACTTTTTACCTTAAAGAAGTAACCTAATTATAGAAAATACTTCATGTATTTGTGAATTGCAGAAGTGTAATTGAGGAGATACTGTTGTTTGTTAGTATTCAGTCACCGAGACCACTCTTTCCACAATGGAGGTGTTGAAGGAGGATTTACACAGTCATAATATTATACCATCTCTTTGTTTAGCTTTTGTGGAAGACAATTACATACATCTCAACAGCACTTGGAAGATTAAATCTACACTTTAAACTTGCTATTTGAACTCTGTATTCAAAACAGCGTTCCACAATTAGTGAAGCAAGCTGTGTGGCCTGGGGTTAAACTAAGCAGGAGAGAGAGTGCAGGCAGTTGAAGACCAGGGTTTTCATCCAAAGTGTCTAAATAAATTGTGCTTTGATATTGTGGCTCTCAAACTACACAAGGCCCATTCAGATGTGTCCATTTTTGACAGTCATGCAGGTCAAAAAGGATTCTGTTCTCTGGCTGAAAAGTGGCAGCACTTAGGAACAGCATTACTGCCTGTCAAAGAGGAGTAGAAAAATCCTGGATGTTCAGATCTTTGCTGTCTTTTTTGCCTTGCATGAATGATAGTAAGATGGCCATGGAAAGATAGAAAAACAACTCTCTTTGAAGTTAAAAAAAATAATCCAAGCTGAATATTCACCCCAACTTTCAGTCCCTAAAATACTATTGACCACACATCAGTTTTATTTCTTTATAGACAGCAAAGACTAGAGCAGACTTTTCTGCTGGATGGAAGACTGTAGGACAGGAGAGGATTTAAAGGAATCTAGGAACTGCATAATATAACATGCTATTTCTATAGCATCTCACTGGAACAGACAGAAATCACACTGAAAAATACTATAGTTTCAGAGATTTCTATTTCATTTCAAGGATGACCAATGCACAGCCAGTGACAAACTCTGACTCACCTGACTAAAGTGCAGGAGTGAGTCTATTACCTGCTCTGGGCATAGAGCAGTGCATTTAAGTGACCCATTGTAAGAATAGGGAAATATGTATGCAGCTCTGGAGGCCAATCCTATCCCTATAATGGGATCAGTTAAGCACCCAGAGAGGCTAATAGCATCTCTCCTACACTTTAGTCAGGTAACTAAGAGCTGTTCACAAGCTGCTGCACTAAACCTTGTGTAGACATTATAAGTAATAAAGCAATAACTGGAAATTTATTTAATTGGAAAAAGTGATAAGGTGTGACACCAAGCTATTGTAATTGGTGGTGGGGGTTGCAAGCACACACATTGCTTACTGATGGGATTTTCTTTATAAAAGAATAATGTAAATGCCAACCTAATCAATAAAGTCCATATTGAGGCTTTAGGGCCAGCTGGAGTAAGGGGTTCATAAGTGCCCTGGAGTGGGAGCATCCCCAGGAAGGATCTCTGACTCAGTCACAGTTCCTTCTATGCCCCATTCTTCATCTGGGAGCAAAGGTGAAATAACACCACAGATGGACCTTAAAAAGTTGAGCCTACTTTCTTCCCTTAAACATGATAGACTATTCTGTCCAATAATTATGGGACTATGGTATTGCCAACCTCAAACATTCAAAAATCATGAGTCAAGTTATCAAAAATCATGGGATTTGTGATAGTGGGTATAGGTTTTAGCTGTGTTGGTCTAAGGACATACGTAGACAAGGTTCTTTGTGTAAATCCAATATCTTTTATTAGATCAACTAAAATAGTTGGAAAAATTCTTCTTCACAAGGTTTTGGGTACAAACACCTGTCTTCAGGCTGAGGAAGTGTATGTAATTGTGCTGTACTCTTCCTGGATGGAACAGAATAGAGACCAGAGGCGAGTTATGCAAGAATGGGATTCATGATATAATGCTTTGGGGGGAGGGGGGTTCTTATTTGCTTTTCAGCTTTTTGAGTATTTAGGGTTTACATTCTCAAGCTTGGGGGAAAATATCTCCTCAGAAATGAAATTTAGAATCATGTCCTAAGTGAAACCTGAGATTCTCTGAAGTTGGGATAGGGATACCAAGTATGTGCATGGAGAACCACTGAAGAAGAGAGACGTGTTGGGATAAGAAGGACAGAAAACAAAAGACAAAAAAGAAATGAGTTACAGTGGGGTAGAAAGAAGGGGAGAGAAAATAGAGTACATTTTGCAGACTGGAGCAATTGGAAATGGAAACATTCAAACAAACTTGTTAATTTTTATAAAGGATTGTCACATTTTCTAAGACATTTTCAGAATAGCATGAACAGCAATGGTATTTAAGCAGCCAAATGCTGCCTAATTAAGCATATGAATAAGCACATATCTCAGCTGCTAAGAGCTAGAAATCCCTTTAGAGCTGGTCCGGATTTTTTTTTAGATTGCTTTTTTACATTGTAAAATGCTATGTGTTCAAACATGATGCTTGCTCCTGGTTGAGGGTGTCAATGCTTCTACCACTTTGGGGAAAAAAAGGTAAAAAGTTCTGACTTTTTTGGTTCGGAATGACTTTTCTTTAGAAATTTAAGTGAATTTATATTAAACAGTAAAAAAAGAAAAAAAAACATTTGAAATCAAAATTAAATATTTTAATTGGTCAATTCCCCCCTCTCCTCCCTGTCAACCATGCAAAATGGTGGGCTAAAAAAGTAACTGCAATCTTGGGTTCTGGTGAGGATGGAGGTAAAAGATGGACTTAAGTTTCTGTAGTGCCAGCAAAATAGGAGCTGAAAATCCCAGGAGGATCACTAAAGAACCTGGAAAGAGGTGGTGGATGAAAACTGGTCGAAGCTTGAATAGAGGAGATGAACATCATTCCTTCACACCTTTCCTTTCTGTAAATCCGTCTCTTTGAATCTTTTGAGTACAGCATTTTCAAGCAAGGGGGAACAGGATAGCTCTTCTCAACCTTGGAGCTCTGTCTGTCCATGGAACGCTGAAGTTTAACTTTGTGGCCAAGGGACAGTCTCAAAATGCACTGGCCCATGGAAATGAATATTCTTGTCAGGGTCTCCATAGTCCCTGATGTTTACCTATCAAAGAGTTAAAAACCCAATGTGTGCAACAGCCTCAGGAGTGTTCTAGTCCTGCTGCTGCCCATGGGTGGTATCTCAAATAGCTGCCTGTTTCCTTCAAGTTCCTATATTCAGGAGTTACAGGGCAGCAAAGAAGAACTACCAGCTCTCTGAACCAGTTTAGAAAGATCCCCCCAGGCTATCACCAGTAGCAGAGAGGTTACCAGCCTAAGGACTTTGAGAGGGAGAATACAAAGGGCCACAAAGACACACCCTCAAGATGCAGTGACAGGAAACTGGGCAAGATCTGTGACCTCCTGAGGCTGGAAAGAAATTTCCTGAAATGGTGACAGTACAAGGACTCAGGGGACAGTGCTAAAACAGAAAGACCCCACTATTTTCTCAATATTAGAATTCCAACATTCAAATATTATATTTGGATGTGTGTGATATGTTGTTTACCTAGCTATGTTATTCATCAAACCAGACCTTTGGAGATTTGCCCATTTCCATTTTAGACGCATACAAAGGAAACATACCTGTATATTCATATACATACCAATATTTGTTGTTTTCTGTATAAAAATGCCTTCCTACCAAACACAGTTTATCTAAACTTTAAAATCTGGATAGAGAGGGATAAAAATACTAAATACAGAGGTTTTCAACAAAAAATATGTTTGTTTCACCTTATACCATCATTTACTTCCTATCTCAGGAAGCTGAAACATTGTAGAATTACATTTTTACAATGAATTCAGTTTATCTTCTTTTTTTGGCTATATCTTTTTCTGCAGTTACTGATTATCATCCATTTAGGTCCAGATATCCCTGATAACTGTGGCTTACCGACCCACAGAACAATATACCCAGCAGGACAGTAAGAAGAATCCATTCTAAGTTAAAAGGAATGTGTGCCAGGCATGTATCTATGACTGTCAGAGGTAAAATGAAGTGTGGTCATGTCAGATGGAAGACTCCCTCCATCTGCTCATCACCAGCAAAGGCTCACTCATAGTCCCAGGAAAGTGCTCTAGTGATATTTCTTACTTTGTCTAGATAGATTTAGCTGCTAGCTGTTTACTGTGACAAGATTACCCAAACAGGCCTATAAGAAACTGCAAGATACCAATGAGACTGGGAAAAAAGGTTTATTTCCAGAGAATTTAGAAGTACAACATTAGGAACTATGGGCATCTTTACACATGCTTGGGGGAGGTGGGGGGAGGGTGGCAATCTTTAATTAGAGCAGCTTTTGGAAGCCGCTCTAATTAAAGAGCCTGCAGTATCTTGTGTATTTAGTATCTGACCCTTCATAATGGTGTTGGGGGCACTTTAACTAAAGTTCATGCAGTGAGGTTTAGTTAAAGTTCCCCCACCACCATTTTGAAGCATGGAGATGCTGAATACATGAGATGCTGAGCACTGAGGTTGCTAGAGCACTGCAATACATGAGGTTGCTAGAGCACTGCAATTAGCATGCTCCAGCAGAACTGTTTTATTGAAACTGTTCTGATGTGCTGTAATTACAGCACATCAGAGGAGGAGTCCCACATGTCTACAGGCACCCCATGGTGCCTATGTTTCAGGCACCTGGCCTCCAGAAAGGAATCCAGAACCCATAAATGGACTCCTAGGCTTCCTATATGCTACATGAAAATAGGCACCTAAGTAGAGCAGTTCAAGCACCCACATGCTGAGTGGGGAACTACCTAGACATAGTCAATCTTGACTGATTAGTCAATAGGAAATGCTGAGATAGGGGTTTGTCTGAAACATTCACCTTTTCAAAGTCTTAGCACCTGACTCAGGGGTGCAGGGAGTTTCCTGCTCAAGATCCATAGCAGCCTGGACCTCTCTCCTGATGGCAGAAACATTTGCCTTTTCTTTCAATGAATAGAACAGGACACACTCCTTTCTTTCAAAATCCTTGTAACTCTGCCCACATTTTACATAATACCCGAGTACCCACACAAGAAGTAGGGGTTTCCATTCCCCAAACTAAGGGGGCTCAAATCAACATCTTCCACCTCACAAAAAATATCTTAAGTAGCAGACTAGAGGCAAGACTGAGGTACAGGTAGCTTCCAACTCTCATTTTGAAGCTGTATCACAAGGAAGCCAAGAAAATAAGAACTGAGGCCAGAGAGAAAGCAAAACAAGAAAACCCATCTCTTCAGCCTACTGGTTATCCCATTCAGATAGTAAAATAAAGACCTGGGTTCTCGTTCAGACCCTACAAAACATTTCTCCTTGTGATATTAAGTACTGTTTGGATGAAATCCATACACAGTTCTTCCCAATCATTGTTTCTTGTCCAGTGACACTTGTACTCTTAATTACAGTGTCGCAACTAACTGGAGGGTTGGTGTGAGAGCACCCATTTCTACCCAGATAAGCTTGCATTCCTGGGGAAGGAAAGATTTGGATTGTAACCCTCATAGGCTGACAGTAGAATCAAACCCCAGTCTCCCACTTCTTGGGGAATGTTTTGACTATGTGGCACAACCAGTGGCCATTTGAAAGTAGTCATGACTGTATTTTGTGAGAGGCCTAATCCTGTTGGCATATATTACTTGTTTCTGAACAAACCCACTGGACAGCATCCCTTAAGGGACTCAGACCTCCTTCCACATAGTCCATACCATTTGTGGACCACAATCAGACTTAGCTGAGAGAGAGGCACCAGGCTGGTCACACTGCTAAGTTTTAAGCATACCTCAAAGCAGAATTCTAGATGCTTAGAGATCTCTAAAGTCTCAAAGGGAGATGCCTAATTAGTTCTGGCACCTCCCTTGTTAAGCAGCAGTGAGGCAAGGGTATTCTGGATCTCAGTGTTTGGACATGACTGCCTCAATTCCAACCCAGCCATGCTTTTGGCACCTCAGATGTTGATTAAATCTAGCCCTTAATAAAGAACAAGAGAAAGACAACTAGGCATAGCTAATAGGGGTGTGCAAAGAGGGCCGCATTTGATTTGGATTTGGATTTGACCTAATTCAGGGGACAATGATTCGATTAGTTGATTTGGATCACTGTCCTGATTTGATTTGGCTGAATCCAAATCTGAAGATTTGATTCTAATTTAGAAAATCAGCAGTTTGGCCAAAGACACAGCTTTAAATGTTTTTTCTACAGACCTCAAGGTACCAGGTGTGGCTCCTGAATGCTGAGATGGTGGGGTGGATGGAGTGTTCTATAGGAGCATGAGGGAGCCCCCCACATGCTTGGCGGTGGACCCACAAGTGGACCGGAAGTACTTCCAGTCCACTTGCAGGTCTGTCACTGAGCATGCAGGGGATCCCCCCCAAGTCCCCCCGGCTCAGTGATTGGCCACAAGGGGACCCCGGGTGCCCCTCCAGACCCAGATAGCACCAGTCGCTGAGCTGGGGGGGTGGAAGGGTCCCCTGTGCACTCCACAGCAGACCCAAAAGTGGACCAGAAGTGCTTCTAGTTCACTTCTGGGTCTCCTGGCAAGCACGCTGGGGATCCCCCCCTCGCCCCCCATGCTCCCATGGGACGCTTCATCCACCCCACCATCTCAGCATTCATGAGCTGGCTGGTACCTTGAGGTATGTAGAAAAAACATATAAAGTGGTGTTTATGTCTAAATCATTGAATATCTCCGAATCTCTCCAAATCGATTTGGAGGGTTCCAATTCAATTTGGAGAGATTAAAGGGTGTCCTGATTCAATTTGGATTCGGAGATTTGGCCGCTGAATCAGGCCAAATCGCCGCCAAATAGAATCAGCAACTGAAGCTTCACACAGCCCTAATAGCTAACTACCCCAACACTTTTTTTAAACCTTAAATGTATTTTTTATATCCAGGCAGTCCTTGGACTTACGATATAATTGGTTCCTGAAAACTGTGTCTTAAGTCAAAATATTGTAACTCGGAACTGTTTTTCCCATAGGAAGCAATGTAATAAATGGGGATTGGTTCCTGAACCAAGGCCCAATACCCTATTTTCACCAAAAATAACCCAGAATTTTGTACTCAGTCAATTATAGATGAATAATATAGCTACATTAGTGCATTTATATTGTAAATAGCAATCATATTGATTTGGAAGGACTTCTTTGAGGTGACTTTGCTGGACTTTTTGAAGGGCTCTTGGTTGGACTTTTTGAAGGGTTGTTGGCTGGAGTCTTCTCAGGAGTCTTGGCTGCAGGTTTTTCTGGAGTTTTGTATGCTTTCTTAAAGAAAGTGTCCAAGTGAGTTTGGACAGATGTTCTCCAGGGACATGGGCAACATAGCAAACTTGTTTGCTGGTGTGGTGTCACATCAGATCAAGCATCATAGAGTCGAATCTGATGTCAGAAAGCTGAAACAGGGTGTCAATTTGTAAATGTAAGTGCGAAACATAACTTGAAATGTTGTAAGTCAAAGACTGCCTGTAAAACTAACTTTATTTCTACTTTAAAATCTTCTTGGTCTCTTGTCAGTTCAGATCAAGCATAGTCCTGTGCTTGCCTGGCAAGGAAAACACCGTGACCACTGAGGCGCATTGAGGTCTTCCTAGTTGCACCCGGGGAAGACCGCCCTCCTATCATGGGGATAGTACTTGTTAAGGTAATGTATAGTAAACCTCCCACTTAGCTGCTGGAGTGGGAAGGTCTTGGCTTTATGCCCACTTTATGGAAAGGGGAGACTCCTCCCTAGCTTGCTCCTGCAGCCTTATGGCTGAGGGCAAGCAAAACTCGGGAGCATCTGAACCCCAAGTCTCCAGGTTTGGGCCTTCAAGTAGGATGCCTGCCAAAGGTTTTGGAAACATCTGAAGCCCCAGATCGTGGTGG
>NW_017729006.1:52711387-52744664 GCF_001723915.1 Gavialis gangeticus | reverse complement strand
TCCTGGCACAGGGATAGTACCTGCCAAGGTAATGTATAGTAAACCTCCCACTTAGCTGCTGGAGTGGGAAGGTCTTGGCTTTATGCCCACTTTATGGAAAGGGGAGACTCCTCCCTAGCTTGCTCCTGCAGCCTTATGGCTGAGGGCAAGCAAAACTCGGGAGCATCTGAACCCCAAGTCTCCAGGTTTGGGCCTTCAAGTAGGATGCCTGCCAAAGGTTTTGGAAACATCTGAAGCCCCAGATCGTGGTGGATGATGTTTGCTGGTAGTGTGGCCACTTATGGTTCTGGACTGACTCACGGATTTGGAATTTGGTTTGGTTAGTTTGGCTTGGAACATGGAATTTTTAAAAAACAAACAAACTTTATTTCTACTTTAAAATTATTTCAAAATAGTCTTCATAGACAAGTTGTGTACATATAGAAATACATATACTTGTCTTCATGTTTTGGTGACGATGATCAAGATTCTTTATTACTCTTTGTCTTGCCTAAGACAGGGTTTTCTTCAGATCTTAGAGTTAACCTCAGCAGAAGCCAATCAATGCACTTTTGGTATGCTACGTACCTATGGAAAAAAAAGGAAAGAAAGCTAACTAATAAATATTAGCTAAGTTTTATATGTGGATCACACAGCATTGAACTGTTATGATATTGTTTACTATCTGTATCTTATCTAAACTAAATTTCCTCTCATACTTTTAACTTCCAACTGAAAAGGTGACGTAGGTGAAACACAGAAAAAAATAGCGTGGAGGGATAAGTAGAAGAGAAGGAGACACTACAATGACCAAATACAAAGAGATGTCTGTTTCAGTTTATGCCATTTTCATAGTTTCTTTTGCCTTCTGACTATATAGACCTTTCATCATGTTGGGTGCATTCCAGAGCCTGAACTTCCAGACAGGAGCGCACTTACTGAAACTTTCTTCTGTCATCTGATAAAATGTCTTTATTTGTAACATTTTCAATATATTGCTACCAGTTTATACTTAAATAGTTTAAAACAGCCATTACTCTGATCTTCCCATGAAAACTACCCAATAGGATGAGATTCAGTAACTAAAGGTCAAATAGATTTTGTGGATTCATCAGTTCAGCTCTTTTGGCATTCATCATCTTTAAAAAGAAGTCTGACATTATCCTTTTGTGTTTAAGTTGGTAATTTTATTCTTTTAAGGTAAATCATTTTATCTACAGCTTTTACAGATTAGTTTATTAAGTGAATGGTCAAATGATAAACAAGTTGAAATTAATCAATAGAAACTGCACAAAAGTGATAGGATTTATCCAATGTCATGAAGTCAATAGGAATGTTTCCCAGGTATGATATAAATTACAAAGTTTATATTAATTGTATCATATAAAGCTATAGCCATCTGCTAGGTCCTAAAACACTCTAAGGTGTGCTATCTACATCTTGCTAGCAAGGCTGGCACTAGGCAGTGAAACTAAAAGAGCTGCAGCCTCCTGAATGTAAATAGTAGGCTATAGCAGCAGAGGTATAGGCCATTGATTGAAGAAAGAGGAGAAGCAGAAGCAGTTATAAGCCAGGCCCAGGGGTAAGAGTCTCAGTCTGTGTCTGTTCAGGTTGGAAAAGGTTTTTGTGTGCCCTGGGGGAAAAGAAGCTCTGCTGAACTTGGAGAGTACGGCTCACGTACCCTTGTAGAGCATCAGAAGAGAAAGGACTACCCCAGCCAAGAGCCTGAAGGCCTGAGAGGAGCTAGTGAGCTATTACAGTTGCATGCCTCAACCATGTCCTTAAAACTCCCTTATCGTTGTGATTCCCCCCTCTCCCCACCTAGCAAAAACCCCCCTTTTGTGTGGTAGAAGCGAAAAGATCTTTCTTTTATTTTTTTTCATATCAGCCATTAAATTATATCTAGTATAATTAATCCTGACTTTTATCCTTTGGTCTAGACTAGAATATTTGTAATTATCTTCTGAGGTGGCAGTTGCATCTTGATAATCAGGGGCTCTTAGTGGAACTCTTCTCCATTTAAACCCATTCACTCAATAGAAAAGTCACTGAAAATTTGAGAGAAACCTTAAAGTTAGATTATTACATTTCTTTGCCCTATAGCTGAAGAGTTCCAGGAGAATTCTAGTAGAAATTGTGCACCACTCATGGAACATTGTTATTTTTAGACTACCCCGCATCAAGTCAAAATCCATTTTACTGGACTACTGAAAGGTACATACATAACTGAAGGACCTATTGAAGGAGAGAGGTACCCAAATTATAATAGTAGCAAAAAATAATAGTAACTAATAATATCACCATAAGCTTCTTTTTAATGAAAAGGAGAGACACCATATATGCAGCCTTACTCCTGGCTGAGAACAACACTGACAATTTTTTAAAATGTAAAAAAATTGTCCATGTTCTAAGACAAAAAGTGACCCTGCAGAGTAGAAGTACTCATACTTCCTTATCTACAGGCAGATAGCACATAGCATTAAATCTCCAAAGAGCAGAATATCCCAGCATGTGAAGATCAGTCCCTGTATTAAGGTAAGTTGAGGGACATGAATTGCAGGCAACACAGAGGTGTTGTAGTGGAAAGTGTGAACTATTTAGGTCTAGTCAGCCTTATAATATCACTTGCAGCTCAGGCCATCTGCCCTCCAATTATCAAGGCAGTAGACAGCCTGAGGCTCCTCCTGAGCTCTTCATCACTACTAGATACCTGAATAGCAACAGCTGCTGCACTTTCTTTCATCTATGGATAGTTAGGATGCAATATTCCAGCTTGTCAGATGCCAGTGTGCCCATGGTGATCCCTATATTTTTGTCTTCTAGGCTTGACTACTACAATGCACTATGCATGGGAATAAAATATTAACTTTGCAAAAAACTCCAACTGTTTTACCATGCACACATCTACACAGTAACAATTTGGTATACATGAACACATTGCCTTCTTTCCAGTTGTTTACACTGGCTGCTCCTCAACTGTGCAGTCAAATTCAAGGTCTTAGTTCCTGGTCTTCAGAACTGCCACCAGGCTGGATCTAGGATGTTGTATTTCTTGGGAGATCATAGAGCTATCAGTGACAAGTTTGAAAATCAAAGAGGGAGACACACTTTTCTTAAGACAAACGATAAAATCCATTTCTTGGCCGTTACTTTTCCACACCATAATTAAAATCAACCAGCAAAAAAGGGAAGAATAAACTTTAGGAAGTGGGGTCCACACTTTAGAAAAGATGTGGAGAAGGTTGAGAGTGTCCAGAGGAAAGCCACATGCATGATCAGAGGTCAAGAAAACAGGCCTTATGAGGAGAGGCTGAGAGGCATGGGACTCTTCAGCCTGGAGAAGTGAAGGCTTAGGGATGACTTGGTACCAGCCTATAAGTACATAAGGGGTGTGTATCAGGAACTGGGAGAACATCTGTTCACCATGGCACCCCAAAGGAGGACAAGGTCTAACGGTCACAAACTGCTGGAAGCATAGGTGGAAGGAGAAAAAAAATTGAGGGGGGGGGGCTGAGTGCATGCACACATGTGCATGCCCCCCTCCCCCTAGGTGGGAAAGTTTGTGGAAGAAGGGGTGGGGGGCAAGAGGAAGGCTGTGGGACTGGGACCAGGCAAGGATTGGGAAGGAGTGGAGCTGAGTCAGGCCCAAGGTCATGATTTGAGCTGGGGCCCACTGTGTCCATGCAGCTGCCCCTTCCCCCCTGCCCAGGGTCTGTGCCCGACGCCCCCTGCACCAATGAATTTGCCGCCTCCCAGCCCCACACTGGCTCCAGCCCCAGTTGCCTCCCCACACCTCCCCAGCCGTGCACTGCCTATGGGTGGTGGGGCCAGAGCAGGCCCAGCCTCAGCTGCATCACCGGGCCAGAGAGGACAGAGGCCTTGGAACCCTTGCATCCACCCCAACCTGCACCAAGTCATCATGGTTCTGCTGTTGCTGCTTACCTCAGCCTTGCACAGATAGGGTGAGGTGGGCATGGGATGAAGCCATGGCTCATCAGGGGGGCATGGGAAGGCGGTGGTTCCCAACACTGTGTGCACTTCAGGAGGCAGGGGGCCATGTGTGCCCCCGGATCTACATGGGGCAGGGCAGGCTGCTGCTGTGGGCTGGAACTGGGGCTGGGGCTGGGGTTGGGGCTGGGGCTGTTCCAGGCTGTTCCCAGTGTGGAGGCCTAGGCTGTGCTCAGGCTGGGCTAGGCCAAAGGGCAGTCAGAGCCTGGTGGCTTATCCAGGGCCTTGCTTCTGCCGCTGCATGAACCATGGGGAAGCCAAGGGACAGGGGCACATTCCCCCCACCTTGGCTTCCTGATGCCATGCCCCTGGACTAGCTGCTGGGCTCTGATTGCACCATGACATGAGGGAAAAATCACAGGGACACCACATCACCTACTTAGGAGGTGCCACATAGTTCCAGGAAGCAGCTTTGTTACTTATGTTATACATTGCACCACTAATTATTGTGCAATACACTGTCTCTTAATAATGTTCAGCTGCTAGGTGCATCATCAGATTTCATACCCTAGGACATGTACCAGGAAGGTGTAATAGCTCAGTATGATGATAACATCAATGTTTTCTATAGTTGCCTGGCTTAATGTTTTTTTAGATATTGTTTTTCATAGATAAAGCACCAGGTATTATTATTTAATTACATTTCATGATTTTTAGCCAGACACTAAGTGCACACTAGCTAAGATGTAACTATGGCGCTTGGGATATAAATATGAATTTGGAAACCTGATAAACTTGATACAGTGTAATTTATCACTATTGTAAGCTCTCCCAGGTGGGAATGATCTCTTAGGGCTAAATCCTATTCCAATTGACAGATGTAAATGGCACATATGCAGCATTATAACTACAGTTCTGCGCACTTCAATAGTTTTAGATTCTGTTTCACCTTACAGTGAAATAAAATGACCCTGCTTCTACCAGGAAGGCCCTTCTTTGTCATAGCCCAAGAGGCTAATGCTTAGGGCACTAACCCATGTTCCAAATGCTTTTCACCCAGAGGAGACTTGAACTGGTAGAGGGGCTGGATAGAACACGAGAGTGCTACAGTGCAGGGCTAGGCAGCAGGCAGCCCCCATACTGTAGCACCCTCATACTTCAGCCAGCTCTGGTCACAGTCTACATGTGCATTTGAGCACATGTAATTAATTACACTGCTGTAGGATAGTACTTGTCCCAGACAGTACTATCCTATTGTTACCTTTAAATACCAATTGTCAAATCAAAACGTGAGACTTTATAGAGGGGGATAAGGCAAGGTGCTGCATTTATTGATTACATGAGTTAGACATAGAGGTTCAGACGCACCATTCATACAAACACACAGAAATCATCATACACATCATTACACACAGGCGTATAGATACACAAAACAACCATTCCATCCACACACACACCGGATATAGTTACCAGCAATAGTTGCTCAATATCAGCCCAGGGTGGCCGACCCCAGACTTATTGAGTAGATGATGATGTTTTGAAGAGAGCAGCTTGGAGTGGGGTGAACAGATGCATCTGCGCTCTGGCGAAACAGCAGTAGAGAAAAGACGCACTCAGCTTGGCATTTTCAAAGTCTTCTTTTATAGGGATTGGCATCCTTTGTTTCAGTGCTTTGGGGTTTTTTCATACCAAGCTTTAGTTTTTGTGGTTGTTCTTCTTTTGTCTTCAACTTATCTCAGCCTTGGAGTGTTCTTGCTGCCCATCTGACAGGATGGGTGCATTCCTTCTTCTCGTTATCTTCTTTGTGCCCTAGGCCTGAAATAGATTCTTCAGCCATTCATTAATTAGTTTACTGACTGGTAACTTACATTTGGCACCTTGTTGTTTACACAAACAGTTAAATCTTCTCCCATCTCTATGCCATTATCTCACCATTCACCCTTTTACACACACTCATACATAAAGGCTATGCAGAGTTCATTCACTTATATGAAGCAGAAGGATACAAAATGGAGTTTTCAAGTTGCTTACAGGACAAGACTAACATGGTTACATTTCACTATTATTACACTCTATGTTAACATCAGCTATATTAGTTCAGTTCCCGCTATGCTATGGCTGAATTAATTAATTTACTGCACCCTAACTCCAGTGCATGTGTAGACTGTGATGTTTTACTGCAGAGTTAATTAGTCAACTCTGCTGTAACATGCATGTGGACCCAGGAGAAGAAAGTTTAAAGCATTTGGGGTAGAAGGGAGGCTAATGCCTGCAATTCGATGTGGCAGTGATGGGTATTGCTCTCTTTGTCAACTATGGAATCACAATATGGAGGCAGAGGTTTAGTGATCTGGTGGCCAATCTAGCCCATTTTGATTGTCCACAAAGGATCTCTGACTCCTACTCCTCTAAAGGCTGGTTGAAAGTCATTACTTAAGTCAGGGCTGTCTATCTTAGCATCATGCTACCGGCTCCTTTGACACTGCAGGTGACACTGAGCTCTGCTACCCTGCCCCACTGTTCCCCTGGGATAGGGGCAGGAAGTGAAAGCCAGAGAAGGGAAGGAGAGCCTGGAGACTCTGGCTGCAGCACTTGGAGGGGAACAGTGGCTAGGGAGGGTCTTGGATACATAGATTAAGCCCTCACAGGCTGCATGTGGCTTGTGGGCCACCAGTTGGACACCCCTGACTTAAGTAATAGAGAGTGGTTCAAAATTCATTTCCAATTTCCACCTCCCAATTACATTATCAGCTTAGATCACATTCTTTTGGAAAGGTCATTGGTGACAGAGAAAATACCCTGGGCAGGTTAACTAATATGGTGAGTGGTTTGTAAGAACTTGCATATCAGGAGAACTGAAAGAGGCTTAGGTAATTTAGAAAGAGGAGAGATGATAGAGTTGTGCAAAGTAATGAATTGTTTAATGAAGATGGATTGTTTGATGCTTGTAATTTAGTCTTATAATGTGAGAACAAGAGGACACTCAATTAAATTGATTGGTAGCAAATTTAAAACTGATAAAAGGAAATAATTATTTAGGCTGTGCATGGTAAATCTGTGCAATTCAATGCCATAGAAATCACTTGCTCACACAATTTAGATTGATTTAAAAGTGGACCTGGCCATATAAATGAGTAAGCACAGTCTAGTGGTTGATTTAAACTATGGGGTTCAGGTGAAATAAAGTCAATATGTCTGACATGCTCTTCAGGACATTAATATACCTGCTTTTGAAGTTCAGGAGCAAATTGTTTCAACTGAGAAGAAACATTTGCATAACTGACTGTGTTTAGTGTTGGATGTTTATCATTTCCACTGAAGCATTAACTAAATATTACAGCCAATATGAGAACACCAAATAGAACAAATCAATATTCTATGTATCATTTTAATTTAATATATTTGATGATATCACTGTTCATAATGCCGTAATAGTGCCCTGTGTTCCCATGACATGTACCCCAAACTTCTTGAAGTTATCTAGTTCAGTAAACAGCTACCAGGGGGAGTATCTTTGGTAGAAGATGTGAAGCCAGGATTGGCAGACATAATGTGCAGGTAAATCAGAAGCAGGTAAACAAAAGTAAATATTTAAAACTACCAAAGGAAAAACATGAAGAAGGACTTTCAAAATACTCCTGAGGTTTTACTTTTTAGGGAATGCCAACTGTCCACTGGGATTTCAGATGCATGTCTGCTAGGGCTGTGCAAAATTTTGACGGGTGTTTCGTTTCAAAGTTGTTTTGATGCATATCAAGCTCAAAACAGTGAAACTGAAATGAAACAAGAGGCTTCAAAACAGCTCTGAAAGAAAACCAGGGCACTTGAAACATTTCCCAAGTTTCAAAATGTTTTGAGTTTTGAAGCTGGGCTTGCTGCAGCTAAACAGAAACTAAGGAAAGGGAGGGGGAAAGGACTGCTGTGACAGTGACATCTAGCTCCCTGTTCAATCCCCCAGCTCTCTGAACACTTCCCCCAACTCTCTCTGGGGGGCACAGGTCCCTGATCTGTGCATGCAGTTTCAGCAGGCTGCCTCTGAAACTACAGCAGCAACCTACTGAAACCCAGCATGCAGATCTGGGGACCTGTGCCACACAGGAAAAGCTGGGGAAATGATCAGAGAGCTGGGGAATCAAACCAGGAACTGGGGGAATGTTTAGTTCCCTGAACATTCTTCCAGTTTCCGGTTGGATTCCCCAGATCCCTGATCTTTCCCCCAGCTCTTCTCAGGGGATGCAGCCCCCTGGATGGTGTGGGATGACAGCCCCAGGCTAGTCAGACAATATTAGGTGCACTGTAAAGGCCAGTGGAGTCTCTCTGCTATGTTCTATGATAGACAACAGCAGGTATGGTACACCACCGTCTCCAACCCAAGAAAATTTATTTTACTCAATGTGCAAACTTTTTGCTGACAAACTTTTTTTAGTAATATATGCCAATAAAAGCATATGTTTTACTGCATATAAATGTAACTTTTCTGCCAAGATCTGAACATCAGTAACAAGGGCCAGGTTCATATTCAGGGACTTAACACCAACTTTCTAAATCTGGCTCGAGTCCCTACACAGAAACCTGGGAAAATAAATTTTAATGAGGTGTTCTGACATAAACAAGCTTCCCCACTCACAAGCAGAGTTAAACTTAAGCAAGGTTTATTTCAGTGGGGAAAATGGACAAGCACACAACCTTAGAGGAAAACCTTAACCATTAAATGTTATGTGAAATCCAAACAGTAAAACCCTCTCCCCTGCTCTCAGCACCTTCTACTATTCAAAGCAGACACCTCTCCTCTCTTCCCATTAGCACTTCCCCCTCACCAGCATGGTTTGCCTCTGGGCACAGAAATAGGGGGACCTGCCTGCTGTTACCATTGTCCTCAGCTGACCTGGAAGTCCCAGGTTTACTCCTGTCCAATTCCAGCTGTGGGGTTTCTGTGAGCAACAGTATGGAACGCCAGCCTTCACCAGGGACAGTGGCTGTGGGGGGATCCTCCCTTTCAGGCACTCCTGCTTTGTTACTCAGTTTTCCCAGGGTCTTCATGCAGCCTTCACCCTCACACACTGATACCCCCGACTACACCATACTCTGTGTGGCTCCTACACCCAACTTTACTCCTGCTGACCCTGTTCCCCTCTCCCATCACAGATCCCCATGTGCTGCCCTTCTGCCTCTCAGCCCCACAGTTCCGTCTTGGGCACACTGTCCCTCCCCTCCCCCGGCCTGCCCAGGGCAACTCAACCCTGCCAATGGCCATTACAGGTAGGTAATTGTGTTACACAAATTGCCAATTGCTCAAATCACAAGCGAGACCTTATGAGGGAGGATAAAGCAAGATGCTGTGTTTATTGATTAAGCACTTAATACACCCCACCCCCACACATATTCATACCCCACTTCCTGTTCTGTGCTGGTGTACGTTACCAGTCTTATCAGTGCTCAGATCAATTTAGTGGCCAACCAAGTTGATCATGAGTAGGAGCTGGGCTCCTGCTGGTCCATCTCTTTAGACGAACCGATGCTCCAGGATGACATGCAGAAGAAGACCCAAAATCGATATGTTTTGCCTCATCTTTTATAGCCTTCTCAATTCACCCAGTCCTCTGGGCTTTTCCTGTGTTATCACTGTTCTTCCTTGAAGGTTGACTGCCATTGTTCTCTCGCTGTTTTGGGATGGATACTTCTTGTTTTGGTCTTCTTTCTGTCTGCATTCTTCAGTCAGTCACCAGCTGATGTTTTCCTTTTCCACAGACATGCTCTCACCCATTGTATCACACATACAACATACAAAGGAGTTTCTTAAGGCAATGCAAAACTCAAGAAAATACATAAGATTAAGCAATAGGCAAAAAGTCTATTTGTATAACAATGGCCAGGGCACGCAGTTGCAATACATGGCTGTGGGGAGAAGAGGCTATGGAGGCTCCTGCGGGCCACAAAGGCCTGAGATAGAGTTCCCTGAAAGGTACCTACTTGTGCTCCTGCTCATACACAAAGTCAGTCAGCATGTGCATAATCACCGAGCCAAGCAATAGCATCCTCAGTGGTCATGTGCAGTTCCTGTAGTCCACTGCTGAACTTAGCAGGCAATGATCGACAATATGTGACATGGTGTGTTTTGCCACAGCTACAGTCTGGGCTGTCGCGAGGACCAAAACGGTGGAGGCTGGCTGCACACAGACCTTGCCCTACTCTTGTCTGCCTATCAATGCTTAGCTTACATCTAGCCTCATTCTGATGATGGATCTTCAATCAAATTCACTGTTTCTTAATTCATTATGAACATCTCAAATTTGTTTATAGCTACACAGACAAACATTTTAAGCCTTTCTTCTTTTTTAACAAGGCTACAAATAAATTTATGGGCAGTTGGTAAGCCTGTGGCCAACCCTTCTTCAAGAAGATTAGTTTCAATTAAATGAACCTTGGAAGTAATGAGGTAGAAGTTTGAGGGGTATAATCAGGAGGTAGATGCTTGCAGAGTAAAGGTCACTTCACTGGAAAGCCGCAACAGGATAAAAAATGCCACCAGCTTTGCAGAAACACTTTTAAGAACATAAATTAGAAAGAAGCCTGCACATGCATAGATACACATGCACTACTGCTCTAGTGCACACTTAAGCTCTTCCTCACAGAGAATGGGGGACTGTGTCACAGAAGCTGCAGTTCAAAAATACGCTTACAGTCATCCTGATGCATGACAGTGCTCAGGGTGGTTCAAGGGATTGTGTGCAAAAGTATTTCTGCCTTGGTTACATAATCCATTGACTCTGAGAAGCAGCCTTAGGCAGAAGCAAAGAAACATGGCCAGGTGCCCAGGGCACAGGGGCAGCAACAGCTTCCCTTTGCCAGTGCAATCATGATCATACAGTTGTCAGAGACAGCTTTTTTTTTCCACCTTCCCTCCACCCCTACCCAAGTCAGGGACAGTTACCCCAGTCACCCTATTATGCCACTGGACTTAGGGGTAGGTGGCCAGTTTGGACACTGTCCCTGAATCAGTGGGTATTCAGAAGTGGATAAGCTTCAGCCACTGCTGCTAGTGAGACATTTAATGTTTCACTAAGAGTCAGATTGTGTCACATGAGTAGGAAGGGTCAGGGGTGGAAAATGGAGTCATAATTGTGGGAGAGTTTTGTCCAGAAGAACAAGTATACTAGTTTGTGAGAAAATGCACTTGCTTTCATGAGCCCATGTAGCAGCTTTTACCTGCCCAGTGCAAGTGAGGAATCAGTGAGTATGAATGGCTTTGTGCCACTTACAAGCAGAGCTTTTGGACTTTGAGTGTCATGTTGGGGTACTTCATTTTGAAGGCCCCAAGTGTCCCAGTCGAGTGAGGGCTCTCACAAAGAGTAAGCTCTCCGTCTCTTAGGTGCTTCTCTACTGGCCTAAGTGGTCAGACTGCAGAATTAGAACATGGAAAAGCAGGGATTTATAAAGTGGGCCAGAGCTGAGACTATCTACAGTGTAAGTAAGTTAGCACAGGGTGAGCTTTGTGGGGTTAGCTTTCAAAGCAGAGGGGAGAGAATAAGGGTGGAAATCCTCATCACCCTGGATAAGGAAGCATGTGACTGGCAAATGACCATGTGTCCCTGGGGGGATGCTTGCTCAGGATTACATGTCTGGTCTCTGAGAATAGCCTGTGCAGCTAGCCCAGGTGTAGTTTTTAGAGCAGTGGATAAGACTGAGCTCTTACCCTCTCTGTGACACCCTCCCTGGTTCTCCATGACTCTGACTCAAGGAGCTAACATGAAGGTCTGCTCCTGAGACAGAAACTTCACCTCCTCTTGGGATGACCCAGTGTAACCCACAGAAAACAGTCTCTTCAGCAAACAGGACGTGATGAAGAATGTCTTGCACTGGAAAGCTTGTGTAACTTTATTCCAACTATGTAGTTGGTCCAATAAAATCCTTGTCTCTCTCTTTTCTGCAAGAATAATGTTCGATGTTCAACAATAGCATGCTAGAGATGTAAGGAATGAACATTCAGTCCTGTGGGGATCAGTTCAGGGACCTTCTCTTGCTGCTGTGTTGGCAACTCTATTGGAGCTATGTGATAAGCACTTTTTAAGTGGTGATAAAGGACTCTAACTTCTATTTTGACCTCTGGCACAGACTTGCTATTACACCTCAAAGCCTTTACCTAAATCTCTGGTTCCATAATCTTTGTTTCATGGCACTGGAGAGACCTCTAGAGAATACCTCTAGCAGCTCATGTTCAAAGGGAGCCAGTTCAGCTGGAATGTATCACTTTTGCCATCAGTATCACTGGGCATTCTCTTGTTCTGCTTGTTCTCCCTGCCTGCCACCTACCCACTTACTGCTGCATTAAAGATGCAGTTACAAATTGCCTTCTTTTGGGCTGCATGCCTCTGGGTGCACCGACACGATTAACATATGTAAATCACAATTACCATATTTAAGTAACCTCTTAGGTGCATATCTGCTCAAGTTTCAATAAAGAGGAAATGTGAATGGCCAGGCACTAAATGCTCACACCTTTGTGCCTCATAGCAGGGTGCTCAAGACTGTTTTCTGTGCTCAGGGCATTAATTGGCCATCCTACAGCATATTAGCCAATCAAACAGTTTAGGTAACAAAGGCAGTACTGTGTATTTACTCTGATTATCTTACTTTTGCCTAATGAAGCTGCTTTAAGGTTTCTCTCCTGGCAAATGTCCAAAATGCTTTTATCTGTCTGCATGCAGTATGCAGTCAAGCTGAGAGCAAAAGCTTCCTTTGTGTGCACAGCCTGTCTCTTTACCAGAGGAGAGGGGTGGCAGGGAGGTAGGTTGATTTTTTTGTGGGTGTTGTGGCTTTCACCTGTCAGAGGGGCCTTTGTTAAGGGTGGGTTTTTTCATAATGGATCTGATTTTTTTTATTTTTTAGCTTTGATCCCCATTAAAGGAGCAGGCTTTGAGACTACACCAGCCACTAAGTCTCTCTCACCGTATGGCTCCTTCATTTTGGATAACCTGCATATTACCAATGATAAGTTAGAGTAGATTGTAGACACACCATACTCTGCACTCATTGGTCGCTTTATGCTGCCACCTCTTCTCCCAAATTTAATCCTCACTGTGAGAGTCTGATGAAATGCTCATAGAAGAGGTTATGAAAGATGGTGGGGGGGGATCGTGGTACAGACCTGGAGATGAATGCCTTACTACATTGACTGGTCATCATTACACCATCTGCTCATCAGAGGGCTCCATGATCCCTCTAGACCAGGAGAGGGAAGTCTGGGACCATCAGTTCCAGGTAGCAGTCCCAGCTGGATTCTGGTAATAAAGAGGACAAGGTGGTTATAGAGATTCTGAGCCCATACCTAGTCCATTTGACATGGCTATTTCTTAGGCACTGAGTTCAGAACTGCTCTACTGAGGGGAACTGCAACTTGTCTTTCTGGATGTCTTAGAACAGAAATTATCTAGTATGTGAATGTTCTTGGTGAGCACTGAGGGTTACAGCTGGAAGAGTCAGAGACACAGTGCATTCCTCCAAGCGCATGACATGCTCAGCACCCTACCAAAACACAGGAGCTGGCAGACCACAGCACGCACAGCCATGCTCCAGAAGTTTGTATGAGGGAGGGGAGAAGAAGGATGCTGCATATATTCAATTGGGCTGGGTCTGGGAGGAAAGCCAGAATTCAGCCAAAGCTTTGAGGGACAGTGGTGGGAATGAGGGTACTTGTCAAAGTGTAGCTGGTTCCTGCTCTTCTCTTGGCACAGTCAAATGTGATGAGTCAGGAAAGCAATTATACAGCAATTGCTTCTGCTTTGCATTCATGAAACCACGGGTGACTCCACTAGAGCTTCGCAACATTATTTGAATGAAAGGATTTTTAATCTTTAAAAAGGAAAGCTTTTCTTTTTCCTGTGACACACCAATCACTTTTTAAAATCTATCTATCTATCTATCTATCTATTGCAATCAAGGCTCATAGTAGAGATGATATATTTTATAAGACAAACAAGATTTTGGCAAAAGTAATTTCTTTAATTGCAATTTCACAATTTTTAAATGTAACATCTTATAGAAATTATTTTTTTCATGTTCTGAAAACATGTTCTTGGTGATTTCTAAAATATATTTTATAAACAAATCTGTGGATAATACCTCCCCCTTGAATTTGAATACATGAAAAATTGAAGTCAGATCCTGGGAAATTGAAAGAAATGGTGGGAACTTTAAAAAAAAATGGTGTCCATCTTTTTTCCAGTTACACTCACCACTATCCATAATTGTTACTACATTTAGGAGATGTGCTGGAGGTAACACTCTTCAGAGGTGTAACAAGCAGAATTGGTGCCCTAGGCACACCCTGCGGGAGGGAGCTGGGGTTCCTATGGGGGGCTAGACAGGGTTCTGGGAGTGCAGGGCTTGTGGGTGGGGGGAGCATCCAGATTCTCATTGCTCTGAGCACCCTACTGTTGCACCTCTCGAAAGCAGTAGTCCCGGCAGGGACAGAGAAGTGTCTGAGTGAGGACAGGAGGAACTAAAGTGGACAATAAAGGCTATTTGTTTTGAAGCAGAGAAATCTGCAATGCTATTTGGAGGGTTGGAACCCTGACCCCCGCTTTGAAAAGGAAAACATTCCCCTTTCCAGCAGCTGATCAAAGAAGGAGCTGTCTGAGATGAGGGTGCTATGGATTACCAGGGAAGCAACTGACAAGGAGGAGCCAGGATCCCAAGCCAGAGGCTTGCCTTTTGAGTAGCCATATCAGGGCTGGCTTCAAGGGTTCCTACAAGAGAGAGACCAGAATAAGGCTTCTTACTGCCCCCATCCCACAGGGCAAAGCTTCCCCTTGAAAGCAGCAAGATCCCTGAAAGCATTCAAATACCTTTTAATAGGAATGAGGAGTAATAGGCAGGGGCCAAAATATTCCTGTTCTTTACCTGGATTTTGTCTATGTAGTACTATACTACTCAAGCACAGCATCCTGCAGAGGGTATGTGCAGCCACATCGTCAGGATGTAACTGAGCGTAAAGTATCTTTTACTGCATGCATCCCAGCTTTCTTTTACAGGAAACTGAGCACATTACCCTTGCTTACTGGTTATGCTATTTTCATTGCTATCTGACTGAAGGCTGAACTGTACCCAAGGCTAGATATATAAAAGCATGATGCTTGCATGCTCCATACTGTATATTTTATTAATACATTTTAAAAAGCAATAGTTGCCTGGTTATATTGTATCTATTAAAATGTAGCCTATTAATGATAATACATTTTGAAAATCAATAAAATAAAGATAAATAAGAGAAACTTTCTTGAAAAATACATTGTTTTAATAGGATGCAAGGGACTTAGCTTCTTCAGCATTGTTAGCTTCTAATTAATAAAGATTCTGATATCTTATCACATCTGCCTGAATGAGATGACTATTTAAACATTCATAACCTCTTTTCACCAGCAGCAGTTGTCCTCCCTATCATGTAGAAGCAAAAGTCTTTTCCCTGTGGGAAAAAAGTATTGAATTTTGACTATTTCCTAAGCAGAATCCTTACCAAGGAAATACATTTACTTGGAGGGCAAATGAAAGATGAAAGGAATATAATACAGTAAACTGAGGCAGTAATCAAACTTGCTAATTCTCTACATTTTGTCATTTCAGGAAGGTTCTCTATTCTTTAAGTTAATGACTTCAGCTATGACATGACATTATGAATGGTACATGGAATCCCTGGAAGCAGGACCTTCCTGTTCCTTCTTCGAGAAGCCAAGGGAAAAGCTAGATTAGATTTGAAGCCTGGTCTTCAGAGAAGAGATCTGAGAATGATTTGGCTGTGGGGCAGTAGGAATAAGCTGCGGTCTTAGGATGAAATGAAGGGTCAGCTGCTTCACAGAAAAGATGATTAGAGGAATGGGAATGGAGAGGGGTTAATTTCTCTTTTTCAGAAGTGAGTTGTCCTCTCTCTGTCAAACACTCCTCAAAATTAAACCCAGTGCAGAAGCCCTAGACATAAGCACCATCAAGCTAAACTTGCTCAGTTTTATTTGGAACTCTTCTTGTCCTATTTCTCCTACTTAGCCCACTTAGTTTATCTTCTCTTGTCCTGTTGTGTGTGCACTTCGAGCCTGAGGTCTTGAGTAAAAATTCTCTTTTTTATTTCCCTAACCAGTACTTAGCACATTTCAGATGCAGAAACTGAGTATAGCAATATAGGGAGCATTTCAGTGAAAGCATAATAAAGAATATTGGGAGCATCTACACATGCATTAATGAGCTTTTCCTAATGTGCATTAAATTTAGTACCTCCAGGTGCCTGTATATGAGCATGGAGGCTGCTCTGGCTCACTGTAATAACAAAAATGGCCATGCTCCAGCAGACTCGAATTCCAGTGTGTCAAAGCAGCCTCTGCTCTCATGTATAGGTGCCCATAGGTACTAAATAAATATGTATTAGGCTACCCTGATGTGCAGTAGCACAAGTGCATGCTTTTTAGTTAGATTATGTTACTGTGCATTAGCATAACAGCACTTTTTATGGGCCGCTTTAATGCATAGTAAAATAGGTTACTACACATTAAAGTGCATGTGTAAATGCATCCAGTATCTTTCAATATAGGCTTCTAAGGATTTAAAAGTTTTAAGAGCTGTTTAACCAGAACAAAATTTTACTTGTCATAATGTGTCATATTATCACTATTATGACTGCTTACCTGACTTCCAGGTGTTTTCACTTACAGAAATTGTGATCATGTGTTATATCAGAGAAGTTTGATTTTTAAAATGGTATTACTATTTCTGTGCAAGGCAGATAACAGGTACTCTTCCCATGGGTCTATAATGAAAAGTAATTGTAATTATATTGTGGGTTTAAGTGATGTTCAGTCACCATAAACAAGGTATTTCAGTTTGAGAAGCACACCGTAGATGTCAGTTTGTGTTTCGTGTGTGCCTATTCCAAGATACCAAAGGAGCTGAAGTAGGTTCATAATGGATGTCATTGTTTGCTCTAGTTAAAACAAATAACTTTTTTAATCCTCTGTGTATGAGCATAAAATATTGTGTGACACATCCATAGATAAGACATATGCAGTTGTTGCTCAGTATCTCAGGCATGGTACTATGCAAATAAGTTATTGATTTTCTTATAGGTCAGTAACAAGTCATGTATTAATAAGCTAAAGCTCATTTCATAGTTACGTGCCATATGAAAATTTTCCCTCTGTGAAGCATAGTGTGGTTGCTGGACAACTTGCAACATTTCTGTAGCAGTTAGTGTTCTCTTCGAAGTGTCAGTGTTGAGTTATTGATAACAACCCAAACCCTCACAAAGCATATGTCATTAAATCAACAAAAACTCTACATAAACTGTAGTGCTTTGTTTACTATAATCCTAGTTCAGAAGGTTGCCCTTAATGACTGCATTTACTTGTACTTTCTGAACAATAACTCTTATGTTACAGAGTTACAGAAAGGAAGAAAAAAACCCCATGGATAATAAGATTAATATAATTTGTTTCCTCAGTGTTGCATGAACATCAGTGGAGTACTGACCGCTGTCTTAGTCGGGCAGCAACTACAGCAAGGAAGATGAACCAGATCAGTTCTGACTCTGTCCTAGGAGGAACTTCTTTAGACTAGAGCAGAAAAGGGAAACCAAATCAGTCCACCTGGGTGACTGGGTTTCTGGGGAAGCAGAAGAAGACAGCACACAGCAGAGAGACTGAGCTCCTGTTTGACAGGAGTTATATGGTACAGACCTTGCTGTACTCTCTTACCAGAAATTACTTGGATTGCATCCATATATTCCAGAATAGCCTATTGATTATTCTAAGGCGATAAATATGCCATCAATTTTAGGGGCCTAAAATTTTCCATGATGTTTTTAAATCTCTCAAATTATGTAAAGCTTTTCCATATGTAGAGGTGTCACTGCTTTAAAGTGTTGTAAAAGTATGGCTTGCTACAATTTGGAAGCTAGATTGTTTCTTTCCTGATGCTATGGAAAATCTATGTTTAGCCTTGCAGACTTTGAGCCATGGCCCCTTGAAAGGAGCCACAAAACTAGGATTGAATATTGCTTGTCCTGTCTTTCAGGTTACTGTAATTTTGTGGGGAAAGGGAAGAAAAAATGACACTCTTTGAAGTTCCTCGAAGATTTGCAGGAATAAATTTGAATAAGCCCCAGGGAGATGGATTAATGGGGAGATTGTCAGAGAAGTTATCAAATGTGCATGACAAATGTAATTTATCAAGTATCTCTTCAGGTAACCACATGGCTCTGGCATTTATCACATGGCTATCACCACCATGTACGTAGTTCTTATATAAATTATAGAAAATGTAAAATGGACTGATTTTTCCTCTCTCACCTCTTCAACACTGGTGTAATGGAGTTGCTCCTAATTTGCAGAGGGGAATCAGGCCTTGTATAGATATACTTATATTTATTATTAACAGTAAATGAGGAATGCTTTGCCCAGGTGGGAAAGTTTCCCCTTTTTAAAAAAAAAAGATGTATTTGAATGCCATCACCACTATTTTGATTTATTTATCATCTTTTGAATGCCATCACCACTATTTTGATTTATTTATCATCTTTTAATTTATTCTTTCCTCTTGCATCTGCCTCAGAATGTCCTTTAAAAACAATTAGGAGCTATTCACTGATTGGTTTAATGACATATAGGATCTGCCACACAAGATTCTAAGTCTTTTTCTTATAGAGAGCAAAAGAACTATGGTAAACAAAGAGAAAAGGGAAGACAAAGTGGAGTTGCACTAATTCATTCAGAGATGCATGGATTTTGTAGGCTACAGCTAGCTTAGTCAGATACTATGAAAAGGAAACAGACGCTGAGTTCATATAAACCAGTGTTACTGCGCTGACAAAGAGATTCACACTGGCTAAGTGGTTGGGTTTCTGTTTATGAAATGCTGTGGTTGCTTCAAGTATGTATTCATGCTACCTTAAAGGTTACATTTATTTTATTTTATTTTATTAAGAATGTTTATAGGGCCCTTTTCACTCAAATTGGCATATTCAGACAAAACTTATGCTATTATTATTATGTCCAGTATCTGTACAGGAAGGAGGAAAACATTCTCTTGTATTCTGGAGTGAACAACTATGCTAATAAGAAATAAAATTAAGAGGTAAACACTCAGTCCATGAAGGGATTTAAGTAGCATAATGGTCAAGTGACTTACTAAGTATTTGTTCAAACAGGGACTAGAACCCAAGACTCACATCTGATAGGTGAGCGTGCCAAGCACTGTGGCGTTACAGTCGCCTTTGTGCTAGCCCAATAAATATTTAATTATTGCATGCAAAGTGGAATAGCAGTAAGAAGAGGGACTGAGAAATGTCAACCCTTTTGTCTGCAAAGTAGAGCATTCACCTGCATAGCACAGGTTCAGGTCATCTGACAGAGAATGGATTTGAGTCTGAGTTTTCTCTATCTCTAACCACTTATTTTTTGTAAAAACATGGAGAAGGCATCTTCTAGGCCACTCTGCTCTGTATAGCTCCTGAGTGTTATGATAGATAGCACTCTGAGAATATCTATATGCTGGTACCCTGTAAGCACGATAGGCAGAGGAATGTATAATATATAGATTCTAGTGGGGCATCCATTTGAGCTAGGTACTCAGCCTTTCAGTCCTGTCAAGATTTAGGTGCATAAAAGCAGATCTTTAGGTACCTTGATAACTTTACTGTAGGAAAATTCTCAAGACACGTATGGAATATGGATGGTGCCTGCAGGGGTAGGTGGCTGCTGAGCAAAGAATTAAGGAAAAGAAGAAATCTACCTTCTAAAATCCTCTAAGAGACTTTGTATTTCAGTGTATTGGACTCTGGGGTAGCAATAAGGGAAAGCAGACTTGAGTTTCAGCTCTACCACTTTCTTGGCTTAGGGTAAATCTCTTTACATCTTTCTCTTTTAGTTCCTTTATTTGTGAAATGCAAGCAATAATATTCACCTCACTCTGTACTAGGACCGTGGTGTGAGATAGCTAGTTGACATACTATCAAGGTTATCTGACAAGGAATAACTAAAAACCAGACCCTCTTGCCCAAATAAGTCAAGTGAACATGAAATCAGACTCAAAAGACTGAATATTTTGCCTTATAAATGCACACTACACCAAACTGAAACGTACATGAAAATTTGTATATGAAAAACCACTCAGCACTGGGTAAACTTCACAAGTTTTATTTTGAAAGATATATTTGGGAAATATGTTTGTACAATTTTGCCCCTTGGAAATATTATATTTTGTGAAATCAGTGGTACAATGATTTTCTATCAGAAACACAAGAAAACCTGTGTTTGCTACTTTTCATTGTGCTTGCTTCATCATCCTTCAAATATATGATTTTTTTTTTAAGAATGTTCATAGGATATGTTTCAGTCAAAATGGGCATATTCAGGCAAAGCTAATGCTATTGCTGATATTATGCCTAGTGTCTATACAGGAAGGAGGAGAAAAATCCCTTGTAGCCTCCCTTCTTTTGTACATCAGTGCTAGCCAAAATAATCCAGTCTGAAGAACAGGAAAGAAGCATGTTACCTGTCTGTGAATGCTTGATGCATTAAAAGAGCCAATTTCATAGAACTGAAAATGATTGTTAAGCAAATCATCTAAAAGAAATAATTTAAAGAAAAACATGAATGATGGTAGAAAACTGTTTAAAAACATTTTACTATAGATCTAAAAAGCTACAGTCTCCCAATGAAGATAGGCTATGCTCAATTTTTTAAAATGCAGAAAACACAACAACAACAAGTGTCTTGTATAGTTATAAAAATAGAATATTTTTAATAAATGAAACAGAAGGAAAAGGGGACTTGATAGTAATAAATCAGAAAATAGGAATTGTAGAAAATTGATAAGAGAAGCAAAAGGACAAAAGGGCTAGGTACAGACAGTCAAAAAGACCAAGGTTAAATCCATTCAGTCTTTGCAGGTTAGTCTAAATTGCACAGATTAAATCAAAACCGAAATGAACAGACATTTACCGGGGTTTGCCAGAGGGGGTGCAGTTCCCCCCTGTAGACTGGGCTGCATCCCTAGCCTGGCTTGCCACCTCCCACTCCCTTGTCAGCCAGCTCTCACTGCTCCAGGTAGGGAGAAGAGGGTTGAGGCCAGCCCTGCTCTCTGGAGCAGACAGCATGGCACAGCCCGGGGCTGGAAAGCATGCTGGGATGTGGAGGGACTGTGATTTAACCTGGACCAGGAAGGGGTCTGGGACAGAAGTTTCATAAACTGGGTTTCGTGGATTCATAGGTTCATAGATGTTAGGGTCAGAAGGGACCTCAGTAGGTTGTGGAGTCCAACCCCCTGCCTGGGCAGGAAAGAGTGCTGGGGTTAGATGACCCCAGCTAGGTGCTTGTCCAGTCTCCTTTGGAAGACCCCCAAGGCAGGGGAGAGCACCACCTCCCTTGGAAGCCCATTCTTACTGTGAAGAAGTTTGGGTTGACCCAAATAAATTAAGTCTGATATTACATTCAACTAGGTTTATCTTAAACCAGTTTCAGTCATTTTGAAACTGGTTTATGTACACTGAGTTTCTGTTCTGTTACAGGTTTAAACACTGAGTTTCTGATGACTTAAGCTGGTTTATGTATAACTGCTGTCCCTAACTAAGGAGAAATCTATAGTCAGCAGAGTTAAAGACCCCAAGGATTTTTAAGTATATTAGGAGCAAAATAAATCCAAATAATGTTCTTGGTTCATTACTAGATGGAAATGGTTAGATTGTCTATAAAATACAGAAACAAATATAGTATTCAAATAATACTGTTTGTTGTTTGAGAAAAAGCCAGGTAGTGTGGACATAGCATGATGATGATAAAACCCTTTCCATTGCCAAAGAAACCAGGGAAGATGTTAAAGAACAGCTAGTAAAGGGAGGCCTCCTTTACTATGTGCTCAACAGATCAACTATTAAGGGCTCTCGACTGCGAGGGGAAGGGAGACAGGTAGAAAAGAGGAGGGAAAATAAGGCAAGAGTTTTGTACATCATCTTGCTCTGTGAAGATTCTGTGCTGTCTAAAGTGCTCCCGAGTCAAGCACACTTCTGGCTCTCCCTCCCTACTTACAAACTTACAGCGATGCACAGCTGTACACATACGAGCTTGCTCTCTTGGGGGGAACAAAGAGCAACAGAAACAGTGAGGACTCATCCCCTTGAATTGCCCCAAGCTCTACAGAGCATTTGCCCTTGAGTAGCAGAGCAGTTGTCCCTGTGTAAACATATTTCAGTAAATAACATAGCTAACTTAGGGTGCATGGAGTTTCTCAGGCAATGTGTTTACTGTAATTCACATGAATGCATATAAATCTGTACTAATACAATTTACTAGGTGCAGTGCTTGACTCAGTAGGTGTTAACTTTGATTTAATAGATTAAATATCCAATTCACCAGGTAATTCACATGTTTCAACAGGTTTATAACTGATTCAGACTGTGAGGTATCTGTCAGTGTTTATTTTTTTCTGAAGGGTGATTTATCCATTTTAGGATGAACTGTGTCAAGTTCTCCATATGGTATATTAATTTCAATGTGCGAGATAAGCATTTTACCAGCAATGTGTACTATCTATTTTAAGGTATTTATGCAAGCCTTTCTGAAATTTTTAACAGAAGAATCATACTGAAAATAGGTTTTAAAGTTGGATTTTATAAAGTTTTTCATTTATTACTTTCATTCTCTAAAAGCATTCTGGGTTCTTTACAGAAATGTGAAGACTATGAAGAGCATTCGGTATAATTTTAGTGATGCCCCAAATGAGTGACAAACAACAAGGGGGAGGGAAGGCAGGATGAGAGTTACAAAAAATAAGATTGTTCTCTTCTGGAAAATGCAAACTTTGGTCTTCTTTTGCCTGTAACCATTTTAGTTTTGCTTTAACTTGGTGTCATATAGGAGATACGTTAAGACTGAATTTTCTGGAGGTGTATACATTATGAATAGGAAGTGGTTTGGCAGACAGATACAAGGAAGACACTCCTTCCTCGATGTATCTGTCATGGAAAAAATAAAAAGACATGGAGGCAGGAGTGGACAAATAAAACTGAAGGAGCCATAAGATCCTCCTTTTTTGGAAGAGCCAAGGGGGAAGTGGTAATGTGACAGGATGCAGGTCACAACGTATTTGTACATGAAATGCTGTTAATCTGCAGGGACAACAGCTTCACCCAAATCAGCCTTTGGGGTAATCATAGGTTTGGCTCATCTAGCCCAACCCTTGCAAACTTGTAGAAATTGCTCTTAAACTACTACAGATAAAGGCCTGTGAAGTCTCTTCTTAAAGATGTCTAATGGAGGAGATCCCACAACTTCCCAAGGCAGGTTGTGCCATGCCACTGTCCTACTCTTCTTATAATTAGGAAGATTTTTTTTTGAGGTGTCTAAATCTGCTTTGATGGAACTTAAACTAATTACTATAGGTCTTACCCTTTGGAGACGTTAACAGTGATAGCATTTCATAGAACACAGCATTTAATAAGTGCATCACAGCTAACAAGCAGCAGTTCATCAAGAGCTAATGCCTAAACATGAGCCACCAATGTGATGCTATAGCTGGCAAAGTGAAGAACACTCTGGCATACATCAGCCAATACATCACAAGCAAGAATAAGGATGTCATCCTTCTGCTCTGCTCAGTATGGGTCAGGCTGTAGCTGCAGTACTGTGTCCAGTTCTGGGTGCCACACTTCAAGAGGGATGTAGCATGCCTTACTAAAGCTGGAAAGAGTTGAAAGGAGTGCCACACAAATGATTAGAGGTCTCAAGAACAGACCATACGAGGAGAAGCTGAAGGACATGGGACTGTTCAGCCTGGAAAAGAGAAGACTCAGGGGGGACTTGGTGGTAGCCTTTAAGTATATGAGGGGCAAACATCAGGGGCTAGAAGAACATCTGTTCACCAAAGCACCCCCAGGGGAAGACCAGGAATAATGGTCATAAACTAACAGAACATAGTTTCAGATTAGACATAAGGGAAAAAATTATTTATAGTTTGTATGTCCAGAGTCTGGAACAAACTCCCCCCAGAGGTGGTACAGTCACCTTCCCTGGAGATGTTCAAAAGATGACTGGACGTACACCTTGCTGGAGTCATATGACCTCAGCAGCCTTTCCTGTATTAGATCGTGGGGCTGGACCTGATGATCGTGTGTGGTCTATTCCAGCCCCTAACATCTATGAATCTAAACATGCCACTATGTCTGCTCCGTGGTAACAGCATCCCCTAGTATGCCTTACTCAGTATCCCTCTGCTGTCACTCTTGAGACCTCAGTCTTCAGCAGTCTCCAAAAGTCCCCTCGAGGAGCCTCAGCATTTTGACTGGCAGTTTTGAATGCTTCCTGATTACTCTAATTACTTTGTAAGAAGGGGGTAGTTTGTTATCCGTTTTTGTTTCATTACAATTTTAATTCAATGGCAGGGTTCAGAGGCACTCTCTGGTTTGTAAAAGTGCCCACTATATTTTGGGGTAGAAATAATAATAAATGCTCATGCAGAAATGGAAGTTATGGTATAATCTTGAAGGTACTTAAACCTGGACTTTTTACATTATCTTGCTATAATTTTGCATATCTACATGCCAACATAAATGTGAACTCACATACACATATGTATTAAGGACTGTGTAAATAAATAGCTATGCCTGCATTTTAAAAGCCCTTGCTTTCTCATTTACATAAAGTGTAGTGGTTGTTATAGACAAAATGGATTGTCTAACATTGTTTGCTTAAACAAAGGTTTTCATTCAGATACAATTTATAAATATATATAATTTGTGCTATAGAGTGACAAACATATAAAAGTGATATTTGACATACTGCTGAGCTCTTGTGGTTAGATTATGCCAATATGGTCTAAGTTGTACCTTTTTTACTGTATGACTAAAGGTATTAAAGGTAAACAAAGCACGGATACCATTCTGTTTTTGTACTCAAAATGACCTCCGGCTTTATTAGTAATGGAATCTAATGACATCATCTTCTGACAGTCATGATCTTTAGCCCAGTTTGATCTAAACCAGACTCCTCTGGAATGATATCATTAAGGTAAATCCCTGAAAAGAGAGCAAACCATTTTAGTATAAACCATTTAAGGGTATTAGGTTACTGGGAATGATTTCACTCTTTTTTTTTTCTTGCGAAGTACAAACAATTTCAAAATTGCTGTTAATGGAAAGGCAGGACCACACTTTTATTTATTTATTTATTTATTTATTTATTTATTTTGCCAGAGAACCCCCCAAAACTTCTTAAATAATTTGTAAATATTTACCTCTTTTAAACTAATTTCAGAAGAGGTTTAAATTAATGATGATATTTGACTTAGTAAACATAAACTAAGCTGGGTAACAATATTTGGGTAAGATAAATATTTTTTCTTTTGTTTTTTCTCCCGTTTTATTTTGTGTGTGAAGCCAGTTGTGTGTGTGTGTGTGTTGATCTTTAAAAAAAAAAATCCATGGGTTTTGTGAGGATCTGTGATATTTCACCTCAGCTTTCCAAATAAGCAATTGGCCCAAGGGATGTCACACAGGCATATCTTTGCACAGTGTAGTCTTTATTTTTTCCCCCCAGAACTGTCCCTAAGAGTCTAACTTACTTCCACTGATTAAGAATTTGAATGAGTCACCAGTGCTTTAAAAGAAAATATTGCCACAGGTGTTCAGGGTAAAGGAAAAAAAAAATATGTCCCAGAATTTTCATTGAAATCAAACCTAGATGCTAGACTGAAGAGCAAGAGGATTCTGGGTTAGAAATCAAAAACCTCACTTGGTTCATAATTCCTTCTATTACCATTTGGGGGACAAGAGGTGCTATCAGCATAGGCACCTGAGTTCATCCAGGACACAAGCCTTTAAATCACCGAGTTGAAATGAAAATTATAGAAGAAAATAAACCCCCTTGACAGCAAATATAAACACATACAACTGAATAATTTTACATTTGCCCTCTGAGTAAGCATTAGTTTTAACTTGATTGATTAGTTTTGTCAACGTTTTTCCCTGCAAGCAAAGTGTATACTGAAGGTGTCAAAACGATATCCTCTTTAGCTTAACCCTGATTTTTTTGTCACTTTTATTTCTTTCCGCCAGGTGTTTCCAATAGTTTTGACTGTGAGATAACCCAATAATGCATGATTAATGTAGCCATCATAAAGAACATAAACAGTCCTGGAAACAGAAATCAAAGTTCAGATATGGATGCTAACACTAATTGCTTTTAACAAGTGCAAAAGAGGGGTGAGAGGAAACCTGGTATTGAATTTTGTATTGCCAAAGAGAAACTGACCAGCGATAACAGAAGCATCAGAAACACAAAGTGCAGAGAGGTAGCACTTTGCACAGGAAGTATCATGAAACAGCCCATGTCAGCCCAGTAGTAATTGGTCCTTTGAAGTTTCAAATGTGAGAAGAGATGAACATTCATCTTTAAAGTGTGCTGAGTCTCAGGGATTGCTTTTGGTTAAAATAGGAATGTGCAGTTATTTGAAACCTGACCCTGAGGTCTCTAAAAAGTTTGGCTTAGGTTGTGCTAGTAGTGACCTTGTAAATTTAGACAGCTGCTAGACTACTGCTAGGAGCAAATTATTACAGCAATTGCGATTTTCATGACTAGCATAAAAGCAAAGGGCACCTATTTAAGACTTACAGGGTCAGCTTTCACATTTACAATGTTGCTGAGAAATAGAAGCTGTGAAACCTCGCGAGAATAAGACTCTAAAACTTTGAGAGTCTGCATAAGGCTAGGAGGGGAAAAAGAAAAAAGACCCAAGAAGAGTGAAGTATTTCCTTTAAAAACCTGGCATTGCATAGCTGTAAAAATGTTCCAAACATTATTTTAAAATAATTTTGATATGAGAAACAGAAAATATCTTACATAGTCCACCATCTTCCCAGCATCATGTCCCTAGACAGAAGACATACTAAATGATGAAGAGAGGACATAGAAAACATGAAGTGGTCATTTTTCTTGGAATATTTTTCCTGCTAATTTCCTGGAAGGGAAATGCCAAAGGAGAGAAAGGAAAAGTTTGATTTCACAATGAAATATTTGCAACAGATTACCAATGCTCCGTTTATTTTCTTTCACAATTGGACTCCAACAAGGCCTGGATGTGAATCTCATATCTGGATTCTGATCTGACTTAACAGTTTGAATCAGTGTTTTCATGGACAGAAATCAAACACTAAATCTGAACGCTTGGAATGTTGAGTTTGGATGTAGATCCATTTTCTTTTTAATTTCTTCCCCAATTTTGTGGCTTTGGCATCAAGGTTTATATTTTGTGGGTATCATGGAGACAGAAAGATCAAATCTATTTCTTTTTTAGAAGTCCAAATACACTGAGGAGGAGAAAAGGCTGGAGGAGACAGCAAACCCAAGGAGAAAGAATCCCCCTTTTTTTTTCTTCTTAGAGTTTTGGTTTGTCTGGTCAAACCAAGAGATTTTTTACTTAGGTCTTTTTTCCTTCCAGTTTTCAAATAATTGAAATAAATTATTTTCCTTCCATCTCTTATCTCATTAAAATGTATTATTTACTACCAAATCCATGGGTGAGTTCTTGCCAAGATTTCATCACTTTCACTCCAAAGTCCACTTGAGAACCACTGTAGGTGTTTTTCCACGTTTGCAATGCCCATGCTGCTTTTACAGGACTGTGCAGGATTCCAAATATATTCTGATTGTACTTGCTCATCATCTCCACCGAAATTTACTGTTCATTGCCCCAATAACTTCTACACTGCTATTTCAGCACAATACATAGGATAATAGATTGGCAACTGTTTTGTATTTCAGCAGTGGGACAGATATTGCCATATGTGGTGATTCATAAAAAGGTTTGGCCTCATTTAAATAGCTCATCTATTGGCATGCTTCAATAATTCTGTGTTGATATTTTCCAGTTTGTCAGCAGGCAGAGATTTCCTGTTTCAAATGACATGAACTTTATCTGATAAGCATTGTTAAGTCATGGTATATTTGGTGGTAATTCTTTTCACACCTCTGCTGTCTCTTCCCTGAACCCAGTCTTGTGGTAGTATCTCTATGGCAATAAAATAGGCCAAGATAACATTCATTTTTAATTCCTTGGCCCAGCGAATTTTGTACTGTATTTATAAGCATGTCTTTCAATGGAACAGCCCAAGCTCATGCCCAGTACCTTATCATGAGACAAGTTCTGTGAGTCAGGCATTGCATTCTCCTTATGGGGAAGGCATGAAGGAAAGGGCGCAGGTGACTTTTTAAAAACTTGGCTGATCAGGTACAGGAATCAACTTCCCAGTGATTAATGTGGGCAGATAGATAATAGCTGAAAGGCCTTTAAACTGATGACAAGTAACTTATGTCTGAAACAATATATCTGCAGTGAAAAGGGGCAGTCAGGGGAAGGATGTATAGATAGGGGTGATGGGGCTAAAGCAATTGGCTAAAAAGTTGATCTGTGCAATGACATTCAGAATGGAGAGAAACAGGGAAATACTACACTAACCAAAGGCATTGCAGTAATCAAAATGCCAAATGAGAGGTTGGATGAAAATTTAGCTCCATCTTTGAACCGTAGAGGCCATATGTTAGAGATGCTTTGCAAATAAAAAAAATAGAAAAAGAAAAAAGAAAGCTGTGTACCAGTGGACAGCACTGGTACTGGAGCTGCATCATCTGGTTGTGCGGATCTGGTTGTGTGTCACATCAAACTGTTTCCAAGCCACATCTGGCCTACAGGCTATAAATTCACATCTTTGATGTAGAATGAGGTTTAAATCACAGGCTTGAGTGACAGGCAGGATAGTGATGTTGTCCCCCAGGACTGAAAAAGGAGGTGGCAGAGAAGGCTTGAGGAAAAACTGAAAAGTTCTATTTTAACCACATTGAGCTTGAAATATTAGTGGAACTCTTATCCCAAAGTCTCCCTTGAAAAATATTGCCTGGCTTACAAAATACTCATGGGAAGGGACATGCGGGTAATTTTTAGAAATGTTGGCAGAGATATACCCTACAAGTAAGGGACAAGCCATCCTTCGGATGCTATCCCTGGGCATTGGGAGAAGCCATTGGAACCACTGGAGACTGTGACATTGAAAATAAAAGGTCATTAAATGAAGGTGGAGATTCTGGAAATTGGGGTGGCTGGTTTGCACATTGGACTTTGTTTTTTTGCTGTGTTTTCTATCCCACTTTTGCAAGTTACTTCCTTCTCCTCCTCCTTTTACAGTTATCAGTCTTTCTTTGTGGAAGGAGAGATAGGGAGGTTTGAAAGTGGGAAGACTAAGAGAATGAAGAGCATGCAGATGACAGAGCTTTCCAAGAAATATTGATCACATGGTGAGCCCATCATATGTGGTTATATATGATTCTGTGCTGCCACCATTTCCTTCCTCCTTGTCATTTCTGGAGTAAATACTGGGAGCAATATGGAGAAATCTTTTCCTTCAACTATAAGTCACCTGAAACTGTTGCTACTGCTAGCTAATGGTTCAAAGCAGAAGCTGAAGAACTTCTACCACAGGTGAGGCAAGTCGTCTTCATCTACTCAGTAACAGTTCTCATGTTCCTTGGCATTACTCTTATCCCAGAACCTAAAATCTTGCAATGATATAATAATCTCAGTTTCCATGATTATCATTCAAAACAGGGGGAGGTAGGTGCATCAAGAAATAAAAATTAAAACAACCTCTTACATTGCCTCTACTTCGATCCAAATGGGCAGAATATCATGGCAACTGTTGATCCTTCCAGATCATGGTGCATGCATGAGAGGTCACACAGACTTTCAATGCATATGCCTAGGCAGGAGTTGTTGGAGGCTTCCCAGACCTTCCATTCCCTTTAGGCCACTAAGACAGAACCCAAAGGCCAAACTGGGTCTAGGCATTTGGTACCTCCTTGCCTGTAGGTGTTTAAATACTCAGGCATTGAGAACCCAGGTTTCCTGTATGGCAGACAAGGAGTCTACTGCTGAACCACAGGGGATGCTGGACAGAGTAGCCAACTGTAAAATGCATCTTGATCAGGAAATCTCTTCTGGTCTCATCCCACACACTAGATCTGCCTCCAGTTCTTCACAACAGAAAAGTGGTGTTATTTTTGTTCACTTGATGCTGGTGAAAACAATATTTCTTAACCACTTTCTACCTTAGTACCTTACAACTAAGACTCATCAGACCAAGAAATATGTGCTTACAGAATCAGCAGTAAAATTCAAGTTTCTTCATCAATTTGTGTAACAAAATTATTTCAGACTATCAATATTAACAATAGTGCTCTGATACTGAATGCTGGTGAGGGAAAACATGATATGTTAATGTGGTTTTGGATTATTCTGGTGGAACTGTGTGACACCTACATCTAAGTTTGCTTAAAAACTGGTATTATAAGTCCTTATAGTCAGTTAATAATATCTTTGTCAAATACTCACTCTTCAGACTAAAAAGTTCCATATTTGACCTTTGCCTTAGAATGGAATTTTTGCAAGTTTTCAGCACAAAATGGGTAAAAC
The DNA here is from genome assembly GCF_001723915.1 of Gavialis gangeticus. Classification (NCBI taxonomy): domain Eukaryota; kingdom Metazoa; phylum Chordata; order Crocodylia; family Gavialidae; genus Gavialis; species Gavialis gangeticus. Next base: position 52,714,247 of record NW_017729006.1, on the reverse strand, counting down.
CATTTCCAAGAATGAGGTTAGGGGGAAAATAGCTTTGATGAGGGTTCTCCTTCTTCCATTGACCATTTGTTTAAAGAGTTCTCTGGCACCTCTAAGGTCTGGAAGAGGAAAGTATAATTTTGAAGGGTTTTGATGATGGGGTTGAAAACAGCTTTTTGATGTGCATGTTAAAACTCATACAGATTAAGTTCCCTAAAATCAACATTTTTGCCAGCTCAGTAGGAATTTTAGGGGCTTTCACTTTAAGTCTTTGAATATTCATTAATTTAATGATTTTTTTTTTTTTTTGTATCAGAAAGGACAATAACACTTTTTTTGGTTTGATCTTGGCCAGTGATTCCTGCATCTAGGTCAGTACCTTGCAACTGAATAGTGCTTTTAGAAATATAACTACTCTTTTTTTATGTGCCACATATGATCTGTTAAGTTCCAATAGTTAACTGTCCTGAGTTAAATATTTTCCTCTTGCTTCAAGTTTTAAGTTTTCTAATCTAGCCACTGGATTTTTTGTCTTTTTCTTGTAGATTAAAGAGTCCTCACATATCAAAAATCTTCCCACTTATCATTGGGTATGATTAAAATCTCCTCTTAACCTCCTGAAGCTAAAGAGATGAAGTTCATTTGGTCTCTCTCTCCCAGGTATTTTCTTAACCTGGGATCATTCTTGTAGCTCTTCTTTAACCCTCTCTAGCCTTTTTTGGAATGTAGACACAGAACCAGACAGCATTCCAGTAGTAGTCTCATCAGCACTGTATTGAGAGGTAACTACACCTTTCCAATCTTAGTTGGTGTTCCCCTGTTAATACATGTCAAATACCCTACACAGTAAGACTATCTTCATGTGTTTTGCACAAAGGTACAGAAATAATGTTGCAACGCTGATTTTGTTCTGACTTTTTCTAAATTTTGAGTGATTTGAGGGCTTTGTACCCCTTTCAGTCCTCAGTGAAAATTATTCCCCCCGCCCCCTCCCTTAATGTAATAGGTATGGTATCTAGGAAAAATACTAAAGAAAGATTAAGGAATTCAGAAGTGCCTGGAGGAGTTAGCTCAAACACTCCTCTGCCAAAAGATTTTGGTTGAATACAAATACATTTGCAGAAACACAACTTGTCAAGGCTGAGGGCATAACAAGGCTGAGGAATGTATGCATGGGGGGTTGGAGTATGGGATTTGGCCTTTGTGCAACTGTTGTTGCCCAGAATGGAGCTCAGATGTTGATCACATGCTCATTAAGGTGACACAAACTCCCTTCAAGTGCTATTTGCTCATTCTTTTCCATTTTAAGGAAGACATAATTTTGTAGCAGGCTTGCTTCTTCCCTCCTCCTGATGAAGTTATCACTCTAGCCTTTATGATTGTTTTATATTTGTAAGTGACACTAAGTAATGTGTATTCATATTCTGCTGTTTCTGACTGGCACTTCACACACAGTCCTTTCACTCTCATCTCAGAAGTGTAACAACACTGTTCACTATATTTTGGTTGTCATTGGAGATGAAAGTCATTCCTAGCAAAATCTGCCATCAAACTGGCAGTCAGAGAATAGCTGACATCAAGCACAAGTCCTTATCTGTCAAAGCCCTTGCAAGTCACTATTTGAAAAACCTATAGTATTGCATGCCATTCACACCTTATGGTTACACAACATATATCCATGCACTATTTTTGGCCTACTACTTGATACCTAAGGCCTGTCCTGGGATCTCTAGTTAGATGTTCTCTTGGGATGATGTATGCATTTTTTTTAGAACAAATTGGTTGACTAATTTTTGTTAAAAGTGAGAATTTGCTTCTCTGAAAATTGCATTTTATGTATTTATATAAAATGAAATTTGATTATCTTTCTTTGTCATTCATTGCTTTACAGAATGCCAGGCACCATGTTATCTAGCTAATGAACAGTGTAAGAGGACAGAAGGACATCATAAAAGTTGGTGGTGCTGTAGTGATTCCTGTAGTCCAGGAACTTTGTGAGAGGTAAGGATTTTTGTAGGTCATTTGATTATATGAAGAATGCATTTGGTTCATACAATGTGGTGAAGATGTAGCCATTGCAAAACTTCACTGTAGTGTCTAAAAAATGAATTTTCTGGCGGAGCATTCCAAAGTTAGGGTGATGGGAAGGGTGGAAGTTTTTAAAGTTTTCTAAAGCAGCGGTCACCAACTGGTTGACCCCGATTGACTGGTCGATCGGGGAGTCCCTGACAGTCGATCTTAGTCTGGGTGGCTAACCCAGGATGCATTCTGGGAGCGGCAGGACTTAGGAGCAAATGGAAACACATAGCTGGGTTGAGCCACGCTCCCTGCCACTGGGGGCAGGCTGGGTGAGTGGGAGAACTCTCCCCACTGTGCCCCCTGCCACCAGGTGAGTGGAGCCCTGGCCGGGCTGGGCTGGGCTGCGGTGTGTGTGGAAGATCCTGGATTGCCCTTTACTTCAAAAAGTGATCTTCACCTTAAAATAGTTGGAGACCACTGCTCTAGAGATTTCTTCTCATGTGTCCATTCAATAGAGATGTCATTGATTTATCTTATGTAGATCAGGGGGATATAAGGGCTGCTGTGTAGGAAATGGATTTCAAGGTTTGTCATAAATATGTTGGCATGTTGGAGGTGTATCAGGAGGGTATGTCAGGGAGGCCAGGCATGTGGTCATGGCAGGGCCATTCTTTCGTGTCTCTATCCCTCTCTGCCCCTCCCTTCTACTTTTGTGTTTAGATTTCCCTCTCCTCCTTATACACAGCTTTGTGCACATCCTTTCACAGTATCTTATCAAGTGAGCTTCAGCCCACAAAAGCTTGTACACACACACACACACACACACACACACACACACACACACACACACACACACACACAC
>NW_017729006.1:52709977-52711223 GCF_001723915.1 Gavialis gangeticus | reverse complement strand
ACACACACACACACACACACACACACACACACACGTGTTAATCTATAAGGTGCAAATCGACCCTGTCTTTTACTTGACTTCAGACTAATATGACTAAGTACATTCCTCTGCCATCAGGTCCAGGTGAGAACCCACCCTGTCCACCTCAATCAGAACAGATAGAAAAGCTGGAAATTGTTGCCTCAAAAGCTGATTATAAATCAAACAGATTGCACAGAGGACCAGGAGGAGCTTCTCCATGAATACTGCCAAAGCTATTTCAGAGTTGTGCCTTAGCCTGAGTCTTGTCTGTGTGACTTGTATAGTAAGATATGATTAGGTACTCCTGGAGCCACATTATCACTGCTTACCTAGGAAGAAGAAATTTAACATCACTGTTGGGTTTTTTTGTTTATAATGTTGGTCATAAGGAGAGGTGTATTAAAGTCTGTCAATACATTAAAAACATTACAGATGGAAAGAACCAATCCCAGCCTACCATGATCTGTACAAGCAGCAATATGTGCCATGAACCATAATAAAAATAACTGCAATAAAACATAGCTCTTTTCTAATGGCTATATAAGGTATTCATTATAATTCACTCTTCTGCACTGTATTTTCTTGTTAGCTTTAAAAACAGGTGATTCACATTTTAGGAAAAAAACACAGGTCATGCTTTTTTTTTTATTCGATTAGATTATAACTACAAATCTTTAGGTTCTTCATACATATTGAACTACTTGAAGTTCTGCTGTCATATAACAATAACTACTCAAATCTTATTTATCAGTTTCTCAGGATTTCTATTTATTAGCTCTGTTTAATGTACGTACTGTCAGTGTTATTCTAGGAAGGTTGTTATTTCTTTGTTACCCCCAGAAGTTTAACTCAAGAGCTCTGTGATACCTTATGGTCAAAACTCACCTAATAGTACCTCCCAGTCACAGCTACATTATCTTGGTAATTAATCACCGTCAACTCACACATTTTTCAATTAGTCTTCTAATAGTAATAATAATGATAGGAAGATGCATCAAACTACTTATTCTTCAGATATTGTTTACATTTCTACTGCAGGCTTCAAATGAATGTAGATGACTATGACATATTTTATTTTGTTGCTACCAATCTAAAAAAAAACTTGTTTTCACCATTTACTATACAGTTTAAAATAAATACACACAGACATAAATTCATATTTCTTAAATACAGTACAGACAAAAATTAAAATAATAGAATAGTGTGACACACACACACACACACA